>NW_027462800.1:0-28215 GCF_050947455.1 Rhinoderma darwinii
GGCAGCCAGTCTAAAAAAACACTATCTTGGACTTCTCTGCATGTTTCCCAGGCGAGCAATTGGCAGCATGTTCAGAACCATGTTTCTGTGAATAACTCCTGAACCGTAAGTCACAGACGCTCGCTCTTGGCTGCTTTCGATTCAGCTCGTGGCAGCCAGTCTAAAAAACACTATCTTGGACTTCTCTGCATGTTCCTAAGGCAAATGTTTCTAAAGCTAATTCTTGAACCGTAAGTCCTAGACGCTCGATCTTGGCGGCATTCGTCTCAGCGCCTGGCAATTAGTATAGGAGCACTGTGTTTGACTTCTCTGGATGTTTCCCAGGCGAGTTATTGACAAGTAAATCCTAGACGCTCGATCTTGGTTATTTTCGCTTTCGCGGCTGGCAGTAAAAGAACCATGTTTCTGTGAATAACTCCTGAACCGTAAGTCCTAGACGCTCGCTCTTGGCTGCATTCGATTCAGCTCGTGGCAGCCAGTCTAAAAAACACTATCTTGGACTTCTCTGCATGTTTCCCAGGCGAGAAATTGGCAGCATGTTCAGAACCATGTTTCTGTGAATAACTCCTGAACCGTAAGTCCTAGACGCTCGATCTTGGCGGCATTCGTCTCAGCGCCTGGCAATTAGTATAGGAGCACTGTGTTTGACTTCTCTGGATGTTTCCCAGGCGAGTTATTGACAAGTAAATCCTAGACGCTCGATCTTGGTTATTTTCGCTTTCGCGGCTGGCAGTAAAAGAACCATGTTTCTGTGAATAACTCCTGAACCGTAAGTCCTAGACGCTCGCTCTTGGCTGCATTCGATTCAGCTCGTGGCAGCCAGTCTAAAAAACACTATCTTGGACTTCTCTGCATGTTTCCCAGGCGAGCAATTGGCAGCATGTTCAGAACCATGTTTCTGTGAATAACTCCTGAACCGTAAGTCCTAGACGCTCGCTCTTGGCTGCATTCGATTCAGCTCGTGGCAGCCAGTCTAAAAAACACTATCTTGGACTTCTCTGCATGTTTCCCAGGCGAGCAATTGGCAGCATGTTCAGAACCATGTTTCTGTGAATAACTCCTGAACCGTAAGTCCTAGACGCTCGCTCTTGGCTGCATTCGATTCAGCTCGTGGCAGCCAGTCTAAAAAACACTATCTTGGACTTCTCTGCATGTTTCCCAGGCGAGCAATTGGCAGCATGTTCAGAACCATGTTTCTGTGAATAACTCCTGAACCGTAAGTCCTAGACGCTCGCTCTTGGCTGCATTCGATTCAGCTCGTGGCAGCCAGTCTAAAAAACACTATCTTGGACTTCTCTGCATGTTTCCCAGGCGAGAAATTGGCAGCATGTTCAGAACCATGTTTCTGTGAATAACTCCTGAACCGTAAGTCCTAGACGCTCGCTCTTGGCTGCATTCGATTCAGCTCGTGGCAGCCAGTCTAAAAAACACTATCTTGGACTTCTCTGCATGTTTCCCAGGCGAGAAATTGGCAGCATGTTCAGAACCATGTTTCTGTGAATAACTCCTGAACCGTAAGTCCTAGACGCTCGCTCTTGGCTGCATTCGATTCAGCTCGTGGCAGCCAGTCTAAAAAACACTATCTTGGACTTCTCTGCATGTTTCCCAGGCGAGCAATTGGCAGCATGTTCAGAACCATGTTTCTGTGAATAACTCCTGAACCGTAAGTCCTAGACGCTCGCTCTTGGCTGCATTCGATTCAGCTCGTGGCAGCCAGTCTAAAAAACACTATCTTGGACTTCTCTGCATGTTTCCCAGGCGAGAAATTGGCAGCATGTTCAGAACCATGTTTCTGTGAATAACTCCTGAACCGTAAGTCCTAGACGCTCGCTCTTGGCTGCATTCGATTCAGCTCGTGGCAGCCAGTCTAAAAAACACTATCTTGGACTTCTCTGCATGTTTCCCAGACGAGAAATTGGCAGCATGTTCAGAACCATGTTTCTGTGAATAACTCCTGAACCGTAAGTCCTAGACGCTCGATCTTGGCGGCATTCGTCTCAGCGCCTGGCAATTAGTATAGGAGCACTGTGTTTGACTTCTCTGGATGTTTCCCAGGCGAGTTATTGACAAGTAAATCCTAGACGCTCGATCTTGGTTATTTTCGCTTTCGCGGCTGGCAGTAAAAGAACCATGTTTCTGTGAATAACTCCTGAACCGTAAGTCCTAGACGCTCGCTCTTGGCTGCATTCGATTCAGCTCGTGGCAGCCAGTCTAAAAAACACTATCTTGGACTTCTCTGCATGTTTCCCAGGCGAGAAATTGGCAGCATGTTCAGAACCATGTTTCTGTGAATAACTCCTGAACCGTAAGTCCTAGACGCTCGCTCTTGGCTGCATTCGATTCAGCTCGTGGCAGCCAGTCTAAAAAACACTATCTTGGACTTCTCTGCATGTTTCCCAGGCGAGCAATTGGCAGCATGTTCAGAACCATGTTTCTGTGAATAACTCCTGAACCGTAAGTCCTAGACGCTCGCTCTTGGCTGCATTCGATTCAGCTCGTGGCAGCCAGTCTAAAAAACACTATCTTGGACTTCTCTGCATGTTTCCCAGGCGAGAAATTGGCAGCATGTTCAGAACCATGTTTCTGTGAATAACTCCTGAACCGTAAGTCCTAGACGCTCGCTCTTGGCTGCATTCGATTCAGCTCGTGGCAGCCAGTCTAAGAAACACTATCTTGGACTTCTCTGCATGTTTCCCAGCCGAGCAATTGGCAGCATGTTCAGAACCATGTTTCTGTGAATAACTCCTGAACCGTAAGTCCTAGACGCTCGCTCTTGGCTGCATTCGATTCAGCTCGTGGCAGCCAGTCTAAAAAACACTATCTTGGACTTCTCTGCATGTTTCCCAGGCGAGAAATTGGCAGCATGTTCAGAACCATGTTTCTGTGAATAACTCCTGAACCGTAAGTCCTAGACGCTCGATCTTGGCGGCATTCGTCTCAGCGCCTGGCAATTAGTATAGGAGCACTGTGTTTGACTTCTCTGGATGTTTCCCAGGCGAGTTATTGACAAGTAAATCCTAGACGCTCGATCTTGGTTATTTTCGCTTTCGCGGCTGGCAGTAAAAGAACCATGTTTCTGTGAATAACTCCTGAACCGTAAGTCCTAGACGCTCGCTCTTGGCTGCATTCGATTCAGCTCGTGGCAGCCAGTCTAAAAAACACTATCTTGGACTTCTCTGCATGTTTCCCAGGCGAGCAATTGGCAGCATGTTCAGAACCATGTTTCTGTGAATAACTCCTGAACCGTAAGTCCTAGACGCTCGCTCTTGGCTGCATTCGATTCAGCTCGTGGCAGCCAGTCTAAAAAACACTATCTTGGACTTCTCTGCATGTTTCCCAGGCGAGAAATTGGCAGCATGTTCAGAACCATGTTTCTGTGAATAACTCCTGAACCGTAAGTCCTAGACGCTCGCTCTTGGCTGCATTCGATTCAGCTCGTGGCAGCCAGTCTAAAAAACACTATCTTGGACTTCTCTGCATGTTTCCCAGACGAGAAATTGGCAGCATGTTCAGAACCATGTTTCTGTGAATAACTCCTGAACCGTAAGTCCTAGACGCTCGATCTTGGCGGCATTCGTCTCAGCGCCTGGCAATTAGTATAGGAGCACTGTGTTTGACTTCTCTGGATGTTTCCCAGGCGAGTTATTGACAAGTAAATCCTAGACGCTCGATCTTGGTTATTTTCGCTTTCGCGGCTGGCAGTAAAAGAACCATGTTTCTGTGAATAACTCCTGAACCGTAAGTCCTAGACGCTCGCTCTTGGCTGCATTCGATTCAGCTCGTGGCAGCCAGTCTAAAAAACACTATCTTGGACTTCTCTGCATGTTTCCCAGGCGAGAAATTGGCAGCATGTTCAGAACCATGTTTCTGTGAATAACTCCTGAACCGTAAGTCCTAGACGCTCGCTCTTGGCTGCATTCGATTCAGCTCGTGGCAGCCAGTCTAAGAAACACTATCTTGGACTTCTCTGCATGTTTCCCAGCCGAGCAATTGGCAGCATGTTCAGAACCATGTTTCTGTGAATAACTCCTGAACCGTAAGTCCTAGACGCTCGCTCTTGGCTGCATTCGATTCAGCTCGTGGCAGCCAGTCTAAAAAACACTATCTTGGACTTCTCTGCATGTTTCCCAGGCGAGAAATTGGCAGCATGTTCAGAACCATGTTTCTGTGAATAACTCCTGAACCGTAAGTCCTAGACGCTCGATCTTGGCGGCATTCGTCTCAGCGCCTGGCAATTAGTATAGGAGCACTGTGTTTGACTTCTCTGGATGTTTCCCAGGCGAGTTATTGACAAGTAAATCCTAGACGCTCGATCTTGGTTATTTTCGCTTTCGCGGCTGGCAGTAAAAGAACCATGTTTCTGTGAATAACTCCTGAACCGTAAGTCCTAGACGCTCGCTCTTGGCTGCATTCGATTCAGCTCGTGGCAGCCAGTCTAAAAAACACTATCTTGGACTTCTCTGCATGTTTCCCAGGCGAGAAATTGGCAGCATGTTCAGAACCATGTTTCTGTGAATAACTCCTGAACCGTAAGTCCTAGACGCTCGCTCTTGGCTGCATTCGATTCAGCTCGTGGCAGCCAGTCTAAAAAACACTATCTTGGACTTCTCTGCATGTTTCCCAGGCGAGAAATTGGCAGCATGTTCAGAACCATGTTTCTGTGAATAACTCCTGAACCGTAAGTCCTAGACGCTCGCTCTTGGCTGCATTCGATTCAGCTCGTGGCAGCCAGTCTAAAAAACACTATCTTGGACTTCTCTGCATGTTTCCCAGGCGAGCAATTGGCAGCATGTTCAGAACCATGTTTCTGTGAATAACTCCTGAACCGTAAGTCCTAGACGCTCGCTCTTGGCTGCATTCGATTCAGCTCGTGGCAGCCAGTCTAAAAAACACTATCTTGGACTTCTCTGCATGTTTCCCAGGCGAGAAATTGGCAGCATGTTCAGAACCATGTTTCTGTGAATAACTCCTGAACCGTAAGTCCTAGACGCTCGATCTTGGCGGCATTCGTCTCAGCGCCTGGCAATTAGTATAGGAGCACTGTGTTTGACTTCTCTGGATGTTTCCCAGGCGAGTTATTGACAAGTAAATCCTAGACGCTCGATCTTGGTTATTTTCGCTTTCGCGGCTGGCAGTAAAAGAACCATGTTTCTGTGAATAACTCCTGAACCGTAAGTCCTAGACGCTCGCTCTTGGCTGCATTTGATTCAGCTCGTGGCAGCCAGTCTAAAAAACACTATCTTGGACTTCTCTGCATGTTTCCCAGGCGAGCAATTGGCAGCATGTTCAGAACCATGTTTCTGTGAATAACTCCTGAACCGTAAGTCCTAGACGCTCGCTCTTGGCTGCATTCGATTCAGCTCGTGGCAGCCAGTCTAAAAAACACTATCTTGGACTTCTCTGCATGTTTCCCAGGCGAGCAATTGGCAGCATGTTCAGAACCATGTTTCTGTGAATAACTCCTGAACCGTAAGTCCTAGACGCTCGCTCTTGGCTGCATTCGATTCAGCTCGTGGCAGCCAGTCTAAAAAACACTATCTTGGACTTCTCTGCATGTTTCCCAGGCGAGCAATTGGCAGCATGTTCAGAACCATGTTTCTGTGAATAACTCCTGAACCGTAAGTCCTAGACGCTCGCTCTTGGCTGCATTCGATTCAGCTCGTGGCAGCCAGTCTAAAAAACACTATCTTGGACTTCTCTGCATGTTTCCCAGGCGAGAAATTGGCAGCATGTTCAGAACCATGTTTCTGTGAATAACTCCTGAACCGTAAGTCCTAGACGCTCGCTCTTGGCTGCATTCGATTCAGCTCGTGGCAGCCAGTCTAAAAAACACTATCTTGGACTTCTCTGCATGTTTCCCAGGCGAGCAATTGGCAGCATGTTCAGAACCATGTTTCTGTGAATAACTCCTGAACCGTAAGTCCTAGACGCTCGCTCTTGGCTGCATTCGATTCAGCTCGTGGCAGCCAGTCTAAAAAACACTATCTTGGACTTCTCTGCATGTTTCCCAGGCGAGAAATTGGCAGCATGTTCAGAACCATGTTTCTGTGAATAACTCCTGAACCGTAAGTCCTAGACGCTCGATCTTGGCGGCATTCGTCTCAGCGCCTGGCAATTAGTATAGGAGCACTGTGTTTGACTTCTCTGGATGTTTCCCAGGCGAGTTATTGACAAGTAAATCCTAGACGCTCGATCTTGGTTATTTTCGCTTTCGCGGCTGGCAGTAAAAGAACCATGTTTCTGTGAATAACTCCTGAACCGTAAGTCCTAGACGCTCGCTCTTGGCTGCATTCGATTCAGCTCGTGGCAGCCAGTCTAAAAAACACTATCTTGGACTTCTCTGCATGTTTCCCAGGCGAGCAATTGGCAGCATGTTCAGAACCATGTTTCTGTGAATAACTCCTGAACCGTAAGTCCTAGACGCTCGCTCTTGGCTGCATTCGATTCAGCTCGTGGCAGCCAGTCTAAAAAACACTATCTTGGACTTCTCTGCATGTTTCCCAGGCGAGAAATTGGCAGCATGTTCAGAACCATGTTTCTGTGAATAACTCCTGAACCGTAAGTCCTAGACGCTCGCTCTTGGCTGCATTCGATTCAGCTCGTGGCAGCCAGTCTAAAAAACACTATCTTGGACTTCTCTGCATGTTTCCCAGACGAGAAATTGGCAGCATGTTCAGAACCATGTTTCTGTGAATAACTCCTGAACCGTAAGTCCTAGACGCTCGATCTTGGCGGCATTCGTCTCAGCGCCTGGCAATTAGTATAGGAGCACTGTGTTTGACTTCTCTGGATGTTTCCCAGGCGAGTTATTGACAAGTAAATCCTAGACGCTCGATCTTGGTTATTTTCGCTTTCGCGGCTGGCAGTAAAAGAACCATGTTTCTGTGAATAACTCCTGAACCGTAAGTCCTAGACGCTCGCTCTTGGCTGCATTCGATTCAGCTCGTGGCAGCCAGTCTAAAAAACACTATCTTGGACTTCTCTGCATGTTTCCCAGGCGAGAAATTGGCAGCATGTTCAGAACCATGTTTCTGTGAATAACTCCTGAACCGTAAGTCCTAGACGCTCGCTCTTGGCTGCATTCGATTCAGCTCGTGGCAGCCAGTCTAAGAAACACTATCTTGGACTTCTCTGCATGTTTCCCAGCCGAGCAATTGGCAGCATGTTCAGAACCATGTTTCTGTGAATAACTCCTGAACCGTAAGTCCTAGACGCTCGCTCTTGGCTGCATTCGATTCAGCTCGTGGCAGCCAGTCTAAAAAACACTATCTTGGACTTCTCTGCATGTTTCCCAGGCGAGAAATTGGCAGCATGTTCAGAACCATGTTTCTGTGAATAACTCCTGAACCGTAAGTCCTAGACGCTCGATCTTGGCGGCATTCGTCTCAGCGCCTGGCAATTAGTATAGGAGCACTGTGTTTGACTTCTCTGGATGTTTCCCAGGCGAGTTATTGACAAGTAAATCCTAGACGCTCGATCTTGGTTATTTTCGCTTTCGCGGCTGGCAGTAAAAGAACCATGTTTCTGTGAATAACTCCTGAACCGTAAGTCCTAGACGCTCGCTCTTGGCTGCATTCGATTCAGCTCGTGGCAGCCAGTCTAAAAAACACTATCTTGGACTTCTCTGCATGTTTCCCAGACGAGAAATTGGCAGCATGTTCAGAACCATGTTTCTGTGAATAACTCCTGAACCGTAAGTCCTAGACGCTCGATCTTGGCGGCATTCGTCTCAGCGCCTGGCAATTAGTATAGGAGCACTGTGTTTGACTTCTCTGGATGTTTCCCAGGCGAGTTATTGACAAGTAAATCCTAGACGCTCGATCTTGGTTATTTTCGCTTTCGCGGCTGGCAGTAAAAGAACCATGTTTCTGTGAATAACTCCTGAACCGTAAGTCCTAGACGCTCGCTCTTGGCTGCATTCGATTCAGCTCGTGGCAGCCAGTCTAAAAAACACTATCTTGGACTTCTCTGCATGTTTCCCAGGCGAGAAATTGGCAGCATGTTCAGAACCATGTTTCTGTGAATAACTCCTGAACCGTAAGTCCTAGACGCTCGCTCTTGGCTGCATTCGATTCAGCTCGTGGCAGCCAGTCTAAAAAACACTATCTTGGACTTCTCTGCATGTTTCCCAGGCGAGAAATTGGCAGCATGTTCAGAACCATGTTTCTGTGAATAACTCCTGAACCGTAAGTCCTAGACGCTCGCTCTTGGCTGCATTCGATTCAGCTCGTGGCAGCCAGTCTAAAAAACACTATCTTGGACTTCTCTGCATGTTTCCCAGGCGAGCAATTGGCAGCATGTTCAGAACCATGTTTCTGTGAATAACTCCTGAACCGTAAGTCCTAGACGCTCGCTCTTGGCTGCATTCGATTCAGCTCGTGGCAGCCAGTCTAAAAAACACTATCTTGGACTTCTCTGCATGTTTCCCAGGCGAGAAATTGGCAGCATGTTCAGAACCATGTTTCTGTGAATAACTCCTGAACCGTAAGTCCTAGACGCTCGATCTTGGCGGCATTCGTCTCAGCGCCTGGCAATTAGTATAGGAGCACTGTGTTTGACTTCTCTGGATGTTTCCCAGGCGAGTTATTGACAAGTAAATCCTAGACGCTCGATCTTGGTTATTTTCGCTTTCGCGGCTGGCAGTAAAAGAACCATGTTTCTGTGAATAACTCCTGAACCGTAAGTCCTAGACGCTCGCTCTTGGCTGCATTCGATTCAGCTCGTGGCAGCCAGTCTAAAAAACACTATCTTGGACTTCTCTGCATGTTTCCCAGGCGAGCAATTGGCAGCATGTTCAGAACCATGTTTCTGTGAATAACTCCTGAACCGTAAGTCCTAGACGCTCGCTCTTGGCTGCATTCGATTCAGCTCGTGGCAGCCAGTCTAAAAAACACTATCTTGGACTTCTCTGCATGTTTCCCAGGCGAGCAATTGGCAGCATGTTCAGAACCATGTTTCTGTGAATAACTCCTGAACCGTAAGTCCTAGACGCTCGCTCTTGGCTGCATTCGATTCAGCTCGTGGCAGCCAGTCTAAAAAACACTATCTTGGACTTCTCTGCATGTTTCCCAGGCGAGCAATTGGCAGCATGTTCAGAACCATGTTTCTGTGAATAACTCCTGAACCGTAAGTCCTAGACGCTCGCTCTTGGCTGCATTCGATTCAGCTCGTGGCAGCCAGTCTAAAAAACACTATCTTGGACTTCTCTGCATGTTTCCCAGGCGAGAAATTGGCAGCATGTTCAGAACCATGTTTCTGTGAATAACTCCTGAACCGTAAGTCCTAGACGCTCGATCTTGGCGGCATTCGTCTCAGCGCCTGGCAATTAGTATAGGAGCACTGTGTTTGACTTCTCTGGATGTTTCCCAGGCGAGTTATTGACAAGTAAATCCTAGACGCTCGATCTTGGTTATTTTCGCTTTCGCGGCTGGCAGTAAAAGAACCATGTTTCTGTGAATAACTCCTGAACCGTAAGTCCTAGACGCTCGCTCTTGGCTGCATTCGATTCAGCTCGTGGCAGCCAGTCTAAAAAACACTATCTTGGACTTCTCTGCATGTTTCCCAGACGAGAAATTGGCAGCATGTTCAGAACCATGTTTCTGTGAATAACTCCTGAACCGTAAGTCCTAGACGCTCGATCTTGGCGGCATTCGTCTCAGCGCCTGGCAATTAGTATAGGAGCACTGTGTTTGACTTCTCTGGATGTTTCCCAGGCGAGTTATTGACAAGTAAATCCTAGACGCTCGATCTTGGTTATTTTCGCTTTCGCGGCTGGCAGTAAAAGAACCATGTTTCTGTGAATAACTCCTGAACCGTAAGTCCTAGACGCTCGCTCTTGGCTGCATTCGATTCAGCTCGTGGCAGCCAGTCTAAAAAACACTATCTTGGACTTCTCTGCATGTTTCCCAGGCGAGAAATTGGCAGCATGTTCAGAACCATGTTTCTGTGAATAACTCCTGAACCGTAAGTCCTAGACGCTCGCTCTTGGCTGCATTCGATTCAGCTCGTGGCAGCCAGTCTAAAAAACACTATCTTGGACTTCTCTGCATGTTTCCCAGGCGAGAAATTGGCAGCATGTTCAGAACCATGTTTCTGTGAATAACTCCTGAACCGTAAGTCCTAGACGCTCGCTCTTGGCTGCATTCGATTCAGCTCGTGGCAGCCAGTCTAAAAAACACTATCTTGGACTTCTCTGCATGTTTCCCAGGCGAGCAATTGGCAGCATGTTCAGAACCATGTTTCTGTGAATAACTCCTGAACCGTAAGTCCTAGACGCTCGCTCTTGGCTGCATTCGATTCAGCTCGTGGCAGCCAGTCTAAAAAACACTATCTTGGACTTCTCTGCATGTTTCCCAGGCGAGAAATTGGCAGCATGTTCAGAACCATGTTTCTGTGAATAACTCCTGAACCGTAAGTCCTAGACGCTCGATCTTGGCGGCATTCGTCTCAGCGCCTGGCAATTAGTATAGGAGCACTGTGTTTGACTTCTCTGGATGTTTCCCAGGCGAGTTATTGACAAGTAAATCCTAGACGCTCGATCTTGGTTATTTTCGCTTTCGCGGCTGGCAGTAAAAGAACCATGTTTCTGTGAATAACTCCTGAACCGTAAGTCCTAGACGCTCGCTCTTGGCTGCATTCGATTCAGCTCGTGGCAGCCAGTCTAAAAAACACTATCTTGGACTTCTCTGCATGTTTCCCAGGCGAGCAATTGGCAGCATGTTCAGAACCATGTTTCTGTGAATAACTCCTGAACCGTAAGTCCTAGACGCTCGCTCTTGGCTGCATTCGATTCAGCTCGTGGCAGCCAGTCTAAAAAACACTATCTTGGACTTCTCTGCATGTTTCCCAGGCGAGCAATTGGCAGCATGTTCAGAACCATGTTTCTGTGAATAACTCCTGAACCGTAAGTCCTAGACGCTCGCTCTTGGCTGCATTCGATTCAGCTCGTGGCAGCCAGTCTAAAAAACACTATCTTGGACTTCTCTGCATGTTTCCCAGGCGAGCAATTGGCAGCATGTTCAGAACCATGTTTCTGTGAATAACTCCTGAACCGTAAGTCCTAGACGCTCGCTCTTGGCTGCATTCGATTCAGCTCGTGGCAGCCAGTCTAAAAAACACTATCTTGGACTTCTCTGCATGTTTCCCAGGCGAGAAATTGGCAGCATGTTCAGAACCATGTTTCTGTGAATAACTCCTGAACCGTAAGTCCTAGACGCTCGCTCTTGGCTGCATTCGATTCAGCTCGTGGCAGCCAGTCTAAGAAACACTATCTTGGACTTCTCTGCATGTTTCCCAGCCGAGCAATTGGCAGCATGTTCAGAACCATGTTTCTGTGAATAACTCCTGAACCGTAAGTCCTAGACGCTCGCTCTTGGCTGCATTCGATTCAGCTCGTGGCAGCCAGTCTAAAAAACACTATCTTGGACTTCTCTGCATGTTTCCCAGGCGAGAAATTGGCAGCATGTTCAGAACCATGTTTCTGTGAATAACTCCTGAACCGTAAGTCCTAGACGCTCGATCTTGGCGGCATTCGTCTCAGCGCCTGGCAATTAGTATAGGAGCACTGTGTTTGACTTCTCTGGATGTTTCCCAGGCGAGTTATTGACAAGTAAATCCTAGACGCTCGATCTTGGTTATTTTCGCTTTCGCGGCTGGCAGTAAAAGAACCATGTTTCTGTGAATAACTCCTGAACCGTAAGTCCTAGACGCTCGCTCTTGGCTGCATTCGATTCAGCTCGTGGCAGCCAGTCTAAAAAACACTATCTTGGACTTCTCTGCATGTTTCCCAGACGAGAAATTGGCAGCATGTTCAGAACCATGTTTCTGTGAATAACTCCTGAACCGTAAGTCCTAGACGCTCGATCTTGGCGGCATTCGTCTCAGCGCCTGGCAATTAGTATAGGAGCACTGTGTTTGACTTCTCTGGATGTTTCCCAGGCGAGTTATTGACAAGTAAATCCTAGACGCTCGATCTTGGTTATTTTCGCTTTCGCGGCTGGCAGTAAAAGAACCATGTTTCTGTGAATAACTCCTGAACCGTAAGTCCTAGACGCTCGCTCTTGGCTGCATTCGATTCAGCTCGTGGCAGCCAGTCTAAAAAACACTATCTTGGACTTCTCTGCATGTTTCCCAGGCGAGAAATTGGCAGCATGTTCAGAACCATGTTTCTGTGAATAACTCCTGAACCGTAAGTCCTAGACGCTCGCTCTTGGCTGCATTCGATTCAGCTCGTGGCAGCCAGTCTAAAAAACACTATCTTGGACTTCTCTGCATGTTTCCCAGGCGAGAAATTGGCAGCATGTTCAGAACCATGTTTCTGTGAATAACTCCTGAACCGTAAGTCCTAGACGCTCGCTCTTGGCTGCATTCGATTCAGCTCGTGGCAGCCAGTCTAAAAAACACTATCTTGGACTTCTCTGCATGTTTCCCAGGCGAGAAATTGGCAGCATGTTCAGAACCATGTTTCTGTGAATAACTCCTGAACCGTAAGTCCTAGACGCTCGCTCTTGGCTGCATTCGATTCAGCTCGTGGCAGCCAGTCTAAAAAACACTATCTTGGACTTCTCTGCATGTTTCCCAGGCGAGAAATTGGCAGCATGTTCAGAACCATGTTTCTGTGAATAACTCCTGAACCGTAAGTCCTAGACGCTCGCTCTTGGCTGCATTCGATTCAGCTCGTGGCAGCCAGTCTAAAAAACACTATCTTGGACTTCTCTGCATGTTTCCCAGCCGAGCAATTGGCAGCATGTTCAGAACCATGTTTCTGTGAATAACTCCTGAACCGTAAGTCCTAGACGCTCGCTCTTGGCTGCATTCGATTCAGCTCGTGGCAGCCAGTCTAAAAAACACTATCTTGGACTTCTCTGCATGTTTCCCAGGCGAGAAATTGGCAGCATGTTCAGAACCATGTTTCTGTGAATAACTCCTGAACCGTAAGTCCTAGACGCTCGATCTTGGCGGCATTCGTCTCAGCGCCTGGCAATTAGTATAGGAGCACTGTGTTTGACTTCTCTGGATGTTTCCCAGGCGAGTTATTGACAAGTAAATCCTAGACGCTCGATCTTGGTTATTTTCGCTTTCGCGGCTGGCAGTAAAAGAACCATGTTTCTGTGAATAACTCCTGAACCGTAAGTCCTAGACGCTCGCTCTTGGCTGCATTCGATTCAGCTCGTGGCAGCCAGTCTAAAAAACACTATCTTGGACTTCTCTGCATGTTTCCCAGACGAGAAATTGGCAGCATGTTCAGAACCATGTTTCTGTGAATAACTCCTGAACCGTAAGTCCTAGACGCTCGATCTTGGCGGCATTCGTCTCAGCGCCTGGCACTTAGTATAGGAGCACTGTGTTTGACTTCTCTGGATGTTTCCCAGGCGAGTTATTGACAAGTAAATCCTAGACGCTCGATCTTGGTTATTTTCGCTTTCGCGGCTGGCAGTAAAAGAACCATGTTTCTGTGAATAACTCCTGAACCGTAAGTCCTAGACGCTCGATCTTGGCTGCATTCGATTCAGCTCGTGGCAGCCAGTCTAAAAAACACTATCTTGGACTTCTCTGCATGTTTCCCAGGCTAGAAATTGGCAGCATGTTCAGAACCATGTTTCTGTGAATAACTCCTGAACCGTAAGTCCTAGACGCTCGCTCTTGGCTGCATTCGATTCAGCTCGTGGCAGCCAGTCTAAAAAACACTATCTTGGACTTCTCTGCATGTTTCCCAGGCGAGCAATTGGCAGCATGTTCAGAACCATGTTTCTGTGAATAACTCCTGAACCGTAAGTCCTAGACGCTCGCTCTTGGCTGCAT
This sequence comes from Rhinoderma darwinii, assembly GCF_050947455.1. NCBI lineage: Eukaryota > Metazoa > Chordata > Amphibia > Anura > Rhinodermatidae > Rhinoderma > Rhinoderma darwinii. The sequence goes on from NW_027462800.1 coordinate 13,801, forward strand.
TCGATTCAGCTCGTGGCAGCCAGTCTAAAAAACACTATCTTGGACTTCTCTGCATGTTTCCCAGGCGAGAAATTGGCAGCATGTTCAGAACCATGTTTCTGTGAATAACTCCTGAACCGTAAGTCCTAGACGCTCGCTCTTGGCTGCATTCGATTCAGCTCGTGGCAGCCAGTCTAAGAAACACTATCTTGGACTTCTCTGCATGTTTCCCAGCCGAGCAATTGGCAGCATGTTCAGAACCATGTTTCTGTGAATAACTCCTGAACCGTAAGTCCTAGACGCTCGCTCTTGGCTGCATTCGATTCAGCTCGTGGCAGCCAGTCTAAAAAACACTATCTTGGACTTCTCTGCATGTTTCCCAGGCGAGAAATTGGCAGCATGTTCAGAACCATGTTTCTGTGAATAACTCCTGAACCGTAAGTCCTAGACGCTCGATCTTGGCGGCATTCGTCTCAGCGCCTGGCAATTAGTATAGGAGCACTGTGTTTGACTTCTCTGGATGTTTCCCAGGCGAGTTATTGACAAGTAAATCCTAGACGCTCGATCTTGGTTATTTTCGCTTTCGCGGCTGGCAGTAAAAGAACCATGTTTCTGTGAATAACTCCTGAACCGTAAGTCCTAGACGCTCGCTCTTGGCTGCATTCGATTCAGCTCGTGGCAGCCAGTCTAAAAAACACTATCTTGGACTTCTCTGCATGTTTCCCAGGCGAGCAATTGGCAGCATGTTCAGAACCATGTTTCTGTGAATAACTCCTGAACCGTAAGTCCTAGACGCTCGCTCTTGGCTGCATTCGATTCAGCTCGTGGCAGCCAGTCTAAAAAACACTATCTTGGACTTCTCTGCATGTTTCCCAGGCGAGAAATTGGCAGCATGTTCAGAACCATGTTTCTGTGAATAACTCCTGAACCGTAAGTCCTAGACGCTCGCTCTTGGCTGCATTCGATTCAGCTCGTGGCAGCCAGTCTAAAAAACACTATCTTGGACTTCTCTGCATGTTTCCCAGACGAGAAATTGGCAGCATGTTCAGAACCATGTTTCTGTGAATAACTCCTGAACCGTAAGTCCTAGACGCTCGATCTTGGCGGCATTCGTCTCAGCGCCTGGCAATTAGTATAGGAGCACTGTGTTTGACTTCTCTGGATGTTTCCCAGGCGAGTTATTGACAAGTAAATCCTAGACGCTCGATCTTGGTTATTTTCGCTTTCGCGGCTGGCAGTAAAAGAACCATGTTTCTGTGAATAACTCCTGAACCGTAAGTCCTAGACGCTCGCTCTTGGCTGCATTCGATTCAGCTCGTGGCAGCCAGTCTAAAAAACACTATCTTGGACTTCTCTGCATGTTTCCCAGGCGAGAAATTGGCAGCATGTTCAGAACCATGTTTCTGTGAATAACTCCTGAACCGTAAGTCCTAGACGCTCGCTCTTGGCTGCATTCGATTCAGCTCGTGGCAGCCAGTCTAAGAAACACTATCTTGGACTTCTCTGCATGTTTCCCAGCCGAGCAATTGGCAGCATGTTCAGAACCATGTTTCTGTGAATAACTCCTGAACCGTAAGTCCTAGACGCTCGCTCTTGGCTGCATTCGATTCAGCTCGTGGCAGCCAGTCTAAAAAACACTATCTTGGACTTCTCTGCATGTTTCCCAGGCGAGAAATTGGCAGCATGTTCAGAACCATGTTTCTGTGAATAACTCCTGAACCGTAAGTCCTAGACGCTCGATCTTGGCGGCATTCGTCTCAGCGCCTGGCAATTAGTATAGGAGCACTGTGTTTGACTTCTTTGGATGTTTCCCAGGCGAGTTATTGACAAGTAAATCCTAGACGCTCGATCTTGGTTATTTTCGCTTTCGCGGCTGGCAGTAAAAGAACCATGTTTCTGTGAATAACTCCTGAACCGTAAGTCCTAGACGCTCGCTCTTGGCTGCATTCGATTCAGCTCGTGGCAGCCAGTCTAAAAAACACTATCTTGGACTTCTCTGCATGTTTCCCAGACGAGAAATTGGCAGCATGTTCAGAACCATGTTTCTGTGAATAACTCCTGAACCGTAAGTCCTAGACGCTCGATCTTGGCGGCATTCGTCTCAGCGCCTGGCAATTAGTATAGGAGCACTGTGTTTGACTTCTCTGGATGTTTCCCAGGCGAGTTATTGACAAGTAAATCCTAGACGCTCGATCTTGGTTATTTTCGCTTTCGCGGCTGGCAGTAAAAGAACCATGTTTCTGTGAATAACTCCTGAACCGTAAGTCCTAGACGCTCGCTCTTGGCTGCATTCGATTCAGCTCGTGGCAGCCAGTCTAAAAAACACTATCTTGGACTTCTCTGCATGTTTCCCAGGCGAGAAATTGGCAGCATGTTCAGAACCATGTTTCTGTGAATAACTCCTGAACCGTAAGTCCTAGACGCTCGCTCTTGGCTGCATTCGATTCAGCTCGTGGCAGCCAGTCTAAAAAACACTATCTTGGACTTCTCTGCATGTTTCCCAGGCGAGAAATTGGCAGCATGTTCAGAACCATGTTTCTGTGAATAACTCCTGAACCGTAAGTCCTAGACGCTCGCTCTTGGCTGCATTCGATTCAGCTCGTGGCAGCCAGTCTAAAAAACACTATCTTGGACTTCTCTGCATGTTTCCCAGGCGAGCAATTGGCAGCATGTTCAGAACCATGTTTCTGTGAATAACTCCTGAACCGTAAGTCCTAGACGCTCGCTCTTGGCTGCATTCGATTCAGCTCGTGGCAGCCAGTCTAAAAAACACTATCTTGGACTTCTCTGCATGTTTCCCAGGCGAGAAATTGGCAGCATGTTCAGAACCATGTTTCTGTGAATAACTCCTGAACCGTAAGTCCTAGACGCTCGATCTTGGCGGCATTCGTCTCAGCGCCTGGCAATTAGTATAGGAGCACTGTGTTTGACTTCTCTGGATGTTTCCCAGGCGAGTTATTGACAAGTAAATCCTAGACGCTCGATCTTGGTTATTTTCGCTTTCGCGGCTGGCAGTAAAAGAACCATGTTTCTGTGAATAACTCCTGAACCGTAAGTCCTAGACGCTCGCTCTTGGCTGCATTCGATTCAGCTCGTGGCAGCCAGTCTAAAAAACACTATCTTGGACTTCTCTGCATGTTTCCCAGGCGAGCAATTGGCAGCATGTTCAGAACCATGTTTCTGTGAATAACTCCTGAACCGTAAGTCCTAGACGCTCGCTCTTGGCTGCATTCGATTCAGCTCGTGGCAGCCAGTCTAAAAAACACTATCTTGGACTTCTCTGCATGTTTCCCAGGCGAGCAATTGGCAGCATGTTCAGAACCATGTTTCTGTGAATAACTCCTGAACCGTAAGTCCTAGACGCTCGCTCTTGGCTGCATTCGATTCAGCTCGTGGCAGCCAGTCTAAAAAACACTATCTTGGACTTCTCTGCATGTTTCCCAGGCGAGCAATTGGCAGCATGTTCAGAACCATGTTTCTGTGAATAACTCCTGAACCGTAAGTCCTAGACGCTCGCTCTTGGCTGCATTCGATTCAGCTCGTGGCAGCCAGTCTAAAAAACACTATCTTGGACTTCTCTGCATGTTTCCCAGGCGAGAAATTGGCAGCATGTTCAGAACCATGTTTCTGTGAATAACTCCTGAACCGTAAGTCCTAGACGCTCGCTCTTGGCTGCATTCGATTCAGCTCGTGGCAGCCAGTCTAAAAAACACTATCTTGGACTTCTCTGCATGTTTCCCAGGCGAGCAATTGGCAGCATGTTCAGAACCATGTTTCTGTGAATAACTCCTGAACCGTAAGTCCTAGACGCTCGCTCTTGGCTGCATTCGATTCAGCTCGTGGCAGCCAGTCTAAAAAACACTATCTTGGACTTCTCTGCATGTTTCCCAGGCGAGAAATTGGCAGCATGTTCAGAACCATGTTTCTGTGAATAACTCCTGAACCGTAAGTCCTAGACGCTCGATCTTGGCGGCATTCGTCTCAGCGCCTGGCAATTAGTATAGGAGCACTGTGTTTGACTTCTCTGGATGTTTCCCAGGCGAGTTATTGACAAGTAAATCCTAGACGCTCGATCTTGGTTATTTTCGCTTTCGCGGCTGGCAGTAAAAGAACCATGTTTCTGTGAATAACTCCTGAACCGTAAGTCCTAGACGCTCGCTCTTGGCTGCATTCGATTCAGCTCGTGGCAGCCAGTCTAAAAAACACTATCTTGGACTTCTCTGCATGTTTCCCAGGCGAGCAATTGGCAGCATGTTCAGAACCATGTTTCTGTGAATAACTCCTGAACCGTAAGTCCTAGACGCTCGCTCTTGGCTGCATTCGATTCAGCTCGTGGCAGCCAGTCTAAAAAACACTATCTTGGACTTCTCTGCATGTTTCCCAGGCGAGCAATTGGCAGCATGTTCAGAACCATGTTTCTGTGAATAACTCCTGAACCGTAAGTCCTAGACGCTCGCTCTTGGCTGCATTCGATTCAGCTCGTGGCAGCCAGTCTAAAAAACACTATCTTGGACTTCTCTGCATGTTTCCCAGGCGAGCAATTGGCAGCATGTTCAGAACCATGTTTCTGTGAATAACTCCTGAACCGTAAGTCCTAGACGCTCGCTCTTGGCTGCATTCGATTCAGCTCGTGGCAGCCAGTCTAAAAAACACTATCTTGGACTTCTCTGCATGTTTCCCAGGCGAGAAATTGGCAGCATGTTCAGAACCATGTTTCTGTGAATAACTCCTGAACCGTAAGTCCTAGACGCTCGCTCTTGGCTGCATTCGATTCAGCTCGTGGCAGCCAGTCTAAAAAACACTATCTTGGACTTCTCTGCATGTTTCCCAGGCGAGAAATTGGCAGCATGTTCAGAACCATGTTTCTGTGAATAACTCCTGAACCGTAAGTCCTAGACGCTCGCTCTTGGCTGCATTCGATTCAGCTCGTGGCAGCCAGTCTAAAAAACACTATCTTGGACTTCTCTGCATGTTTCCCAGGCGAGCAATTGGCAGCATGTTCAGAACCATGTTTCTGTGAATAACTCCTGAACCGTAAGTCCTAGACGCTCGCTCTTGGCTGCATTCGATTCAGCTCGTGGCAGCCAGTCTAAAAAACACTATCTTGGACTTCTCTGCATGTTTCCCAGGCGAGAAATTGGCAGCATGTTCAGAACCATGTTTCTGTGAATAACTCCTGAACCGTAAGTCCTAGACGCTCGCTCTTGGCTGCATTCGATTCAGCTCGTGGCAGCCAGTCTAAAAAACACTATCTTGGACTTCTCTGCATGTTTCCCAGACGAGAAATTGGCAGCATGTTCAGAACCATGTTTCTGTGAATAACTCCTGAACCGTAAGTCCTAGACGCTCGCTCTTGGCTGCATTCGATTCAGCTCGTGGCAGCCAGTCTAAAAAACACTATCTTGGACTTCTCTGCATGTTTCCCAGGCGAGCAATTGGCAGCATGTTCAGAACCATGTTTCTGTGAATAACTCCTGAACCGTAAGTCACAGACGCTCGCTCTTGGCTGCTTTCGATTCAGCTCGTGGCAGCCAGTCTAAAAAACACTATCTTGGACTTCTCTGCATGTTCCTAAGGCAAATGTTTCTAAAGCTAATTCTTGAACCGTAAGTCCTAGACGCTCGATCTTGGCGGCATTCGTCTCAGCGCCTGGCAATTAGTATAGGAGCACTGTGTTTGACTTCTCTGGATGTTTCCCAGGCGAGTTATTGACAAGTAAATCCTAGACGCTCGATCTTGGTTATTTTCGCTTTCGCGGCTGGCAGTAAAAGAACCATGTTTCTGTGAATAACTCCTGAACCGTAAGTCCTAGACGCTCGCTCTTGGCTGCATTCGATTCAGCTCGTGGCAGCCAGTCTAAAAAACACTATCTTGGACTTCTCTGCATGTTTCCCAGGCGAGAAATTGGCAGCATGTTCAGAACCATGTTTCTGTGAATAACTCCTGAACCGTAAGTCCTAGACGCTCGATCTTGGCGGCATTCGTCTCAGCGCCTGGCAATTAGTATAGGAGCACTGTGTTTGACTTCTCTGGATGTTTCCCAGGCGAGTTATTGACAAGTAAATCCTAGACGCTCGATCTTGGTTATTTTCGCTTTCGCGGCTGGCAGTAAAAGAACCATGTTTCTGTGAATAACTCCTGAACCGTAAGTCCTAGACGCTCGCTCTTGGCTGCATTCGATTCAGCTCGTGGCAGCCAGTCTAAAAAACACTATCTTGGACTTCTCTGCATGTTTCCCAGGCGAGCAATTGGCAGCATGTTCAGAACCATGTTTCTGTGAATAACTCCTGAACCGTAAGTCCTAGACGCTCGCTCTTGGCTGCATTCGATTCAGCTCGTGGCAGCCAGTCTAAAAAACACTATCTTGGACTTCTCTGCATGTTTCCCAGGCGAGCAATTGGCAGCATGTTCAGAACCATGTTTCTGTGAATAACTCCTGAACCGTAAGTCACAGACGCTCGCTCTTGGCTGCTTTCGATTCAGCTCGTGGCAGCCAGTCTAAAAAACACTATCTTGGACTTCTCTGCATGTTCCTAAGGCAAATGTTTCTAAAGATAATTCTTGAACCGTAAGTCCTAGACGCTCGATCTTGGCGGCATTCGTCTCAGCGCCTGGCAATTAGTATAGGAGCACTGTGTTTGACTTCTCTGGATGTTTCCCAGGCGAGTTATTGACAAGTAAATCCTAGACGCTCGATCTTGGTTATTTTCGCTTTCGCGGCTGGCAGTAAAAGAACCATGTTTCTGTGAATAACTCCTGAACCGTAAGTCCTAGACGCTCGCTCTTGGCTGCATTCGATTCAGCTCGTGGCAGCCAGTCTAAAAAACACTATCTTGGACTTCTCTGCATGTTTCCCAGGCGAGAAATTGGCAGCATGTTCAGAACCATGTTTCTGTGAATAACTCCTGAACCGTAAGTCCTAGACGCTCGATCTTGGCGGCATTCGTCTCAGCGCCTGGCAATTAGTATAGGAGCACTGTGTTTGACTTCTCTGGATGTTTCCCAGGCGAGTTATTGACAAGTAAATCCTAGACGCTCGATCTTGGTTATTTTCGCTTTCGCGGCTGGCAGTAAAAGAACCATGTTTCTGTGAATAACTCCTGAACCGTAAGTCCTAGACGCTCGCTCTTGGCTGCATTCGATTCAGCTCGTGGCAGCCAGTCTAAAAAACACTATCTTGGACTTCTCTGCATGTTTCCCAGGCGAGCAATTGGCAGCATGTTCAGAACCATGTTTCTGTGAATAACTCCTGAACCGTAAGTCCTAGACGCTCGCTCTTGGCTGCATTCGATTCAGCTCGTGGCAGCCAGTCTAAAAAACACTATCTTGGACTTCTCTGCATGTTTCCCAGGCGAGCAATTGGCAGCATGTTCAGAACCATGTTTCTGTGAATAACTCCTGAACCGTAAGTCCTAGACGCTCGCTCTTGGCTGCATTCGATTCAGCTCGTGGCAGCCAGTCTAAAAAACACTATCTTGGACTTCTCTGCATGTTTCCCAGGCGAGCAATTGGCAGCATGTTCAGAACCATGTTTCTGTGAATAACTCCTGAACCGTAAGTCCTAGACGCTCGCTCTTGGCTGCATTCGATTCAGCTCGTGGCAGCCAGTCTAAAAAACACTATCTTGGACTTCTCTGCATGTTTCCCAGGCGAGAAATTGGCAGCATGTTCAGAACCATGTTTCTGTGAATAACTCCTGAACCGTAAGTCCTAGACGCTCGCTCTTGGCTGCATTCGATTCAGCTCGTGGCAGCCAGTCTAAAAAACACTATCTTGGACTTCTCTGCATGTTTCCCAGGCGAGAAATTGGCAGCATGTTCAGAACCATGTTTCTGTGAATAACTCCTGAACCGTAAGTCCTAGACGCTCGCTCTTGGCTGCATTCGATTCAGCTCGTGGCAGCCAGTCTAAAAAACACTATCTTGGACTTCTCTGCATGTTTCCCAGGCGAGCAATTGGCAGCATGTTCAGAACCATGTTTCTGTGAATAACTCCTGAACCGTAAGTCCTAGACGCTCGCTCTTGGCTGCATTCGATTCAGCTCGTGGCAGCCAGTCTAAAAAACACTATCTTGGACTTCTCTGCATGTTTCCCAGGCGAGAAATTGGCAGCATGTTCAGAACCATGTTTCTGTGAATAACTCCTGAACCGTAAGTCCTAGACGCTCGCTCTTGGCTGCATTCGATTCAGCTCGTGGCAGCCAGTCTAAAAAACACTATCTTGGACTTCTCTGCATGTTTCCCAGACGAGAAATTGGCAGCATGTTCAGAACCATGTTTCTGTGAATAACTCCTGAACCGTAAGTCCTAGACGCTCGCTCTTGGCTGCATTCGATTCAGCTCGTGGCAGCCAGTCTAAAAAACACTATCTTGGACTTCTCTGCATGTTTCCCAGGCGAGCAATTGGCAGCATGTTCAGAACCATGTTTCTGTGAATAACTCCTGAACCGTAAGTCACAGACGCTCGCTCTTGGCTGCTTTCGATTCAGCTCGTGGCAGCCAGTCTAAAAAACACTATCTTGGACTTCTCTGCATGTTCCTAAGGCAAATGTTTCTAAAGCTAATTCTTGAACCGTAAGTCCTAGACGCTCGATCTTGGCGGCATTCGTCTCAGCGCCTGGCAATTAGTATAGGAGCACTGTGTTTGACTTCTCTGGATGTTTCCCAGGCGAGTTATTGACAAGTAAATCCTAGACGCTCGATCTTGGTTATTTTCGCTTTCGCGGCTGGCAGTAAAAGAACCATGTTTCTGTGAATAACTCCTGAACCGTAAGTCCTAGACGCTCGCTCTTGGCTGCATTCGATTCAGCTCGTGGCAGCCAGTCTAAAAAACACTATCTTGGACTTCTCTGCATGTTTCCCAGGCGAGAAATTGGCAGCATGTTCAGAACCATGTTTCTGTGAATAACTCCTGAACCGTAAGTCCTAGACGCTCGATCTTGGCGGCATTCGTCTCAGCGCCTGGCAATTAGTATAGGAGCACTGTGTTTGACTTCTCTGGATGTTTCCCAGGCGAGTTATTGACAAGTAAATCCTAGACGCTCGATCTTGGTTATTTTCGCTTTCGCGGCTGGCAGTAAAAGAACCATGTTTCTGTGAATAACTCCTGAACCGTAAGTCCTAGACGCTCGCTCTTGGCTGCATTCGATTCAGCTCGTGGCAGCCAGTCTAAAAAACACTATCTTGGACTTCTCTGCATGTTTCCCAGGCGAGCAATTGGCAGCATGTTCAGAACCATGTTTCTGTGAATAACTCCTGAACCGTAAGTCCTAGACGCTCGCTCTTGGCTGCATTCGATTCAGCTCGTGGCAGCCAGTCTAAAAAACACTATCTTGGACTTCTCTGCATGTTTCCCAGGCGAGCAATTGGCAGCATGTTCAGAACCATGTTTCTGTGAATAACTCCTGAACCGTAAGTCCTAGACGCTCGCTCTTGGCTGCATTCGATTCAGCTCGTGGCAGCCAGTCTAAAAAACACTATCTTGGACTTCTCTGCATGTTTCCCAGGCGAGCAATTGGCAGCATGTTCAGAACCATGTTTCTGTGAATAACTCCTGAACCGTAAGTCCTAGACGCTCGCTCTTGGCTGCATTCGATTCAGCTCGTGGCAGCCAGTCTAAAAAACACTATCTTGGACTTCTCTGCATGTTTCCCAGGCGAGAAATTGGCAGCATGTTCAGAACCATGTTTCTGTGAATAACTCCTGAACCGTAAGTCCTAGACGCTCGCTCTTGGCTGCATTCGATTCAGCTCGTGGCAGCCAGTCTAAGAAACACTATCTTGGACTTCTCTGCATGTTTCCCAGCCGAGCAATTGGCAGCATGTTCAGAACCATGTTTCTGTGAATAACTCCTGAACCGTAAGTCCTAGACGCTCGCTCTTGGCTGCATTCGATTCAGCTCGTGGCAGCCAGTCTAAAAAACACTATCTTGGACTTCTCTGCATGTTTCCCAGGCGAGAAATTGGCAGCATGTTCAGAACCATGTTTCTGTGAATAACTCCTGAACCGTAAGTCCTAGACGCTCGATCTTGGCGGCATTCGTCTCAGCGCCTGGCAATTAGTATAGGAGCACTGTGTTTGACTTCTCTGGATGTTTCCCAGGCGAGTTATTGACAAGTAAATCCTAGACGCTCGATCTTGGTTATTTTCGCTTTCGCGGCTGGCAGTAAAAGAACCATGTTTCTGTGAATAACTCCTGAACCGTAAGTCCTAGACGCTCGCTCTTGGCTGCATTCGATTCAGCTCGTGGCAGCCAGTCTAAAAAACACTATCTTGGACTTCTCTGCATGTTTCCCAGGCGAGAAATTGGCAGCATGTTCAGAACCATGTTTCTGTGAATAACTCCTGAACCGTAAGTCCTAGACGCTCGCTCTTGGCTGCATTCGATTCAGCTCGTGGCAGCCAGTCTAAAAAACACTATCTTGGACTTCTCTGCATGTTTCCCAGGCGAGAAATTGGCAGCATGTTCAGAACCATGTTTCTGTGAATAACTCCTGAACCGTAAGTCCTAGACGCTCGCTCTTGGCTGCATTCGATTCAGCTCGTGGCAGCCAGTCTAAAAAACACTATCTTGGACTTCTCTGCATGTTTCCCAGGCGAGCAATTGGCAGCATGTTCAGAACCATGTGTCTGTGAATAACTCCTGAACCGTAAGTCCTAGACGCTCGCTCTTGGCTGCATTCGATTCAGCTCGTGGCAGCCAGTCTAAAAAACACTATCTTGGACTTCTCTGCATGTTTCCCAGGCGAGCAATTGGCAGCATGTTCAGAACCATGTTTCTGTGAATAACTCCTGAACCGTAAGTCCTAGACGCTCGCTCTTGGCTGCATTCGATTCAGCTCGTGGCAGCCAGTCTAAAAAACACTATCTTGGACTTCTCTGCATGTTTCCCAGGCGAGAAATTGGCAGCATGTTCAGAACCATGTTTCTGTGAATAACTCCTGAACCGTAAGTCCTAGACGCTCGCTCTTGGCTGCATTCGATTCAGCTCGTGGCAGCCAGTCTAAGAAACACTATCTTGGACTTCTCTGCATGTTTCCCAGCCGAGCAATTGGCAGCATGTTCAGAACCATGTTTCTGTGAATAACTCCTGAACCGTAAGTCCTAGACGCTCGCTCTTGGCTGCATTCGATTCAGCTCGTGGCAGCCAGTCTAAAAAACACTATCTTGGACTTCTCTGCATGTTTCCCAGGCGAGAAATTGGCAGCATGTTCAGAACCATGTTTCTGTGAATAACTCCTGAACCGTAAGTCCTAGACGCTCGATCTTGGCGGCATTCGTCTCAGCGCCTGGCAATTAGTATAGGAGCACTGTGTTTGACTTCTCTGGATGTTTCCCAGGCGAGTTATTGACAAGTAAATCCTAGACGCTCGATCTTGGTTATTTTCGCTTTCGCGGCTGGCAGTAAAAGAACCATGTTTCTGTGAATAACTCCTGAACCGTAAGTCCTAGACGCTCGCTCTTGGCTGCATTCGATTCAGCTCGTGGCAGCCAGTCTAAAAAACACTATCTTGGACTTCTCTGCATGTTTCCCAGGCGAGAAATTGGCAGCATGTTCAGAACCATGTTTCTGTGAATAACTCCTGAACCGTAAGTCCTAGACGCTCGCTCTTGGCTGCATTCGATTCAGCTCGTGGCAGCCAGTCTAAAAAACACTATCTTGGACTTCTCTGCATGTTTCCCAGGCGAGAAATTGGCAGCATGTTCAGAACCATGTTTCTGTGAATAACTCCTGAACCGTAAGTCCTAGACGCTCGCTCTTGGCTGCATTCGATTCAGCTCGTGGCAGCCAGTCTAAAAAACACTATCTTGGACTTCTCTGCATGTTTCCCAGGCGAGAAATTGGCAGCATGTTCAGAACCATGTTTCTGTGAATAACTCCTGAACCGTAAGTCCTAGACGCTCGCTCTTGGCTGCATTCGATTCAGCTCGTGGCAGCCAGTCTAAAAAACACTATCTTGGACTTCTCTGCATGTTTCCCAGGCGAGAAATTGGCAGCATGTTCAGAACCATGTTTCTGTGAATAACTCCTGAACCGTAAGTCCTAGACGCTCGCTCTTGGCTGCATTCGATTCAGCTCGTGGCAGCCAGTCTAAAAAACACTATCTTGGACTTCTCTGCATGTTTCCCAGCCGAGCAATTGGCAGCATGTTCAGAACCATGTTTCTGTGAATAACTCCTGAACCGTAAGTCCTAGACGCTCGCTCTTGGCTGCATTCGATTCAGCTCGTGGCAGCCAGTCTAAAAAACACTATCTTGGACTTCTCTGCATGTTTCCCAGGCGAGAAATTGGCAGCATGTTCAGAACCATGTTTCTGTGAATAACTCCTGAACCGTAAGTCCTAGACGCTCGATCTTGGCGGCATTCGTCTCAGCGCCTGGCAATTAGTATAGGAGCACTGTGTTTGACTTCTCTGGATGTTTCCCAGGCGAGTTATTGACAAGTAAATCCTAGACGCTCGATCTTGGTTATTTTCGCTTTCGCGGCTGGCAGTAAAAGAACCATGTTTCTGTGAATAACTCCTGAACCGTAAGTCCTAGACGCTCGCTCTTGGCTGCATTCGATTCAGCTCGTGGCAGCCAGTCTAAAAAACACTATCTTGGACTTCTCTGCATGTTTCCCAGACGAGAAATTGGCAGCATGTTCAGAACCATGTTTCTGTGAATAACTCCTGAACCGTAAGTCCTAGACGCTCGATCTTGGCGGCATTCGTCTCAGCGCCTGGCACTTAGTATAGGAGCACTGTGTTTGACTTCTCTGGATGTTTCCCAGGCGAGTTATTGACAAGTAAATCCTAGACGCTCGATCTTGGTTATTTTCGCTTTCGCGGCTGGCAGTAAAAGAACCATGTTTCTGTGAATAACTCCTGAACCGTAAGTCCTAGACGCTCGATCTTGGCTGCATTCGATTCAGCTCGTGGCAGCCAGTCTAAAAAACACTATCTTGGACTTCTCTGCATGTTTCCCAGGCTAGAAATTGGCAGCATGTTCAGAACCATGTTTCTGTGAATAACTCCTGAACCGTAAGTCCTAGACGCTCGCTCTTGGCTGCATTCGATTCAGCTCGTGGCAGCCAGTCTAAAAAACACTATCTTGGACTTCTCTGCATGTTTCCCAGGCGAGCAATTGGCAGCATGTTCAGAACCATGTTTCTGTGAATAACTCCTGAACCGTAAGTCCTAGACGCTCGCTCTTGGCTGCATTCGATTCAGCTCGTGGCAGCCAGTCTAAAAAACACTATCTTGGACTTCTCTGCATGTTTCCCAGGCGAGCAATTGGCAGCATGTTCAGAACCATGTTTCTGTGAATAACTCCTGAACCGTAAGTCCTAGACGCTCGCTCTTGGCTGCATTCGATTCAGCTCGTGGCAGCCAGTCTAAAAAACACTATCTTGGACTTCTCTGCATGTTTCCCAGGCGAGCAATTGGCAGCATGTTCAGAACCATGTTTCTGTGAATAACTCCTGAACCGTAAGTCCTAGACGCTCGCTCTTGGCTGCATTCGATTCAGCTCGTGGCAGCCAGTCTAAAAAACACTATCTTGGACTTCTCTGCATGTTTCCCAGGCGAGAAATTGGCAGCATGTTCAGAACCATGTTTCTGTGAATAACTCCTGAACCGTAAGTCCTAGACGCTCGCTCTTGGCTGCATTCGATTCAGCTCGTGGCAGCCAGTCTAAAAAACACTATCTTGGACTTCTCTGCATGTTTCCCAGGCGAGCAATTGGCAGCATGTTCAGAACCATGTTTCTCTGAATAACTCCTGAACCGTAAGTCCTAGACGCTCGCTCTTGGCTGCATTCGATTCAGCTCGTGGCAGCCAGTCTAAAAAACACTATCTTGGACTTCTCTGCATGTTTCCCAGGCGAGAAATTGGCAGCATGTTCAGAACCATGTTTCTGTGAATAACTCCTGAACCGTAAGTCCTAGACGCTCGCTCTTGGCTGCATTCGATTCAGCTCGTGGCAGCCAGTCTAAAAAACACTATCTTGGACTTCTCTGCATGTTTCCCAGACGAGAAATTGGCAGCATGTTCAGAACCATGTTTCTGTGAATAACTCCTGAACCGTAAGTCCTAGACGCTCGATCTTGGCGGCATTCGTCTCAGCGCCTGGCAATTAGTATAGGAGCACTGTGTTTGACTTCTCTGGATGTTTCCCAGGCGAGTTATTGACAAGTAAATCCTAGACGCTCGATCTTGGTTATTTTCGCTTTCGCGGCTGGCAGTAAAAGAACCATGTTTCTGTGAATAACTCCTGAACCGTAAGTCCTAGACGCTCGCTCTTGGCTGCATTCGATTCAGCTCGTGGCAGCCAGTCTAAAAAACACTATCTTGGACTTCTCTGCATGTTTCCCAGGCGAGAAATTGGCAGCATGTTCAGAACCATGTTTCTGTGAATAACTCCTGAACCGTAAGTCCTAGACGCTCGCTCTTGGCTG
>NW_027462801.1:0-28173 GCF_050947455.1 Rhinoderma darwinii
CATACCGGTCACACCATGGAAGTCCTTCTCGGGTTGGACCAGGTGCAGCTCCCGCTAGAACGTGCAGCACGTCCTCCTTCACGGTACTCTCGGTTGGACTCGCCAACGTGGCCGAGCTCCTACAACTGCTGGTCGGCCTGGGACTCCAGAAAGAATGCACCAAAGTTCTTTCGTGGAAGTCCAGGTGCACCGGACCGACCAGCCAACGAGGCCGACGGGGACTTCCAGGAGGCCGGCATGACGTGCCACTACATACCGGTCACACCATGGAAGTCCTTCTCGGCCACAAACGGTTAGGACTTCCCGCTAGGAAGAACCGTAGGGACTTGGAACGCGGAGCAGAAATGCCCTCTCACAGGATTTCAGGTGAAGGAGATATTCGCACCCCTAAAAGTGTCACCACCTCAAATACACCGGGGTAAGGTGCCAACTTACCCGGGCTCCTGGAACTGCTGCCCGGCTGAAGCCCAAAATAAAAACCTCATAGGGTTTTTCCTCCAAAACGTCAATGAAGACAGACCTGCCAGCCAGGCCGACGGGGACTTCCAGGAGGCCGGCATGACGTGCCACTACATACCGGTCACACCATGGAAGTCCTTCTCGGGTTGGACCAGGTGCAGCTCCCGCTAGAACGTGCAGCACGTCCTCCTTCACGGTACTCTCGGTTGGACTCGCCAACGTGGCCGAGCTCCTACAACTGCTGGTCGGCCTGGACTCCAGAAAGAATGCACCAAAGTTCTTTCGTGGAAGTCCAGGTGCACCGGACCGACCAGCCAACGAGGCCGACGGGGACTTCCAGGAGGCCGGCATGACGTGCCACTACATACCGGTCACACCATGGAAGTCCTTCTCGGCCACAAACGGTTAGGACTTCCCGCTAGGAAGAACCGTAGGGACTTGGAACGCGGAGCAGAAATGCCCTCTCACAGGATTTCAGGTGAAGGAGATATTCGCACCCCTAAAAGTGTCACCACCTCAAATACACCGGGGTAAGGTGCCAACTTACCCGGGCTCCTGGAACTGCTGCCCGGCTGAAGCCCAAAATAAAAACCTCATAGGGTTTTTCCTCCAAAACGTCAATGAAGACAGACCTGCCAGCCAGGCCGACGGGGACTTCCAGGAGGCCGGCATGACGTGCCACTACATACCGGTCACACCATGGAAGTCCTTCTCGGGTTGGACCAGGTGCAGCTCCCGCTAGAACGTGCAGCACGTCCTCCTTCACGGTACTCTCGGTTGGACTCGCCAACGTGGCCGAGCTCCTACAACTGCTGGTCGGCCTGGGACTCCAGAAAGAATGCACCAAAGTTCTTTCGTGGAAGTCCAGGTGCACCGGACCGACCAGCCAACGAGGCCGACGGGGACTTCCAGGAGGCCGGCATGACGTGCCACTACATACCGGTCACACCATGGAAGTCCTTCTCGGCCACAAACGGTTAGGACTTCCCGCTAGGAAGAACCGTAGGGACTTGGAACGCGGAGCAGAAATGCCCTCTCACAGGATTTCAGGTGAAGGAGATATTCGCACCCCTAAAAGTGTCACCACCTCAAATACACCGGGGTAAGGTGCCAACTTACCCGGGCTCCTGGAACTGCTGCCCGGCTGAAGCCCAAAATAAAAACCTCATAGGGTTTTTCCTCCAAAACGTCAATGAAGACAGACCTGCCAGCCAGGCCGACGGGGACTTCCAGGAGGCCGGCATGACGTGCCACTACATACCGGTCACACCATGGAAGTCCTTCTCGGGTTGGACCAGGTGCAGCTCCCGCTAGAACGTGCAGCACGTCCTCCTTCACGGTACTCTCGGTTGGACTCGCCAACGTGGCCGAGCTCCTACAACTGCTGGTCGGCCTGGGACTCCAGAAAGAATGCACCAAAGTTCTTTCGTGGAAGTCCAGGTGCACCGGACCGACCAGCCAACGAGGCCGACGGGGACTTCCAGGAGGCCGGCATGACGTGCCACTACATACCGGTCACACCATGGAAGTCCTTCTCGGCCACAAACGGTTAGGACTTCCCGCTAGGAAGAACCGTAGGGACTTGGAACGCGGAGCAGAAATGCCCTCTCACAGGATTTCAGGTGAAGGAGATATTCGCACCCCTAAAAGTGTCACCACCTCAAATACACCGGGGTAAGGTGCCAACTTACCCGGGCTCCTGGAACTGCTGCCCGGCTGAAGCCCAAAATAAAACCTCATAGGGTTTTTCCTCCAAAACGTCAATGAAGACAGACCTGCCAGCCAGGCCGACGGGGACTTCCAGGAGGCCGGCATGACGTGCCACTACATACCGGTCACACCATGGAAGTCCTTCTCGGGTTGGACCAGGTGCAGCTCCCGCTAGAACGTGCAGCACGTCCTCCTTCACGGTACTCTCGGTTGGACTCGCCAACGTGGCCGAGCTCCTACAACTGCTGGTCGGCCTGGGACTCCAGAAAGAATGCACCAAAGTTCTTTCGTGGAAGTCCAGGTGCACCGGACCGACCAGCCAACGAGGCCGACGGGGACTTCCAGGAGGCCGGCATGACGTGCCACTACATACCGGTCACACCATGGAAGTCCTTCTCGGCCACAAACGGTTAGGACTTCCCGCTAGGAAGAACCGTAGGGACTTGGAACGCGGAGCAGAAATGCCCTCTCACAGGATTTCAGGTGAAGGAGATATTCGCACCCCTAAAAGTGTCACCACCTCAAATACACCGGGGTAAGGTGCCAACTTACCCGGGCTCCTGGAACTGCTGCCCGGCTGAAGCCCAAAATAAAAACCTCATAGGGTTTTTCCTCCAAAACGTCAATGAAGACAGACCTGCCAGCCAGGCCGACGGGGACTTCCAGGAGGCCGGCATGACGTGCCACTACATACCGGTCACACCATGGAAGTCCTTCTCGGGTTGGACCAGGTGCAGCTCCCGCTAGAACGTGCAGCACGTCCTCCTTCACGGTACTCTCGGTTGGACTCGCCAACGTGGCCGAGCTCCTACAACTGCTGGTCGGCCTGGGACTCCAGAAAGAATGCACCAAAGTTCTTTCGTGGAAGTCCAGGTGCACCGGACCGACCAGCCAACGAGGCCGACGGGGACTTCCAGGAGGCCGGCATGACGTGCCACTACATACCGGTCACACCATGGAAGTCCTTCTCGGCCACAAACGGTTAGGACTTCCCGCTAGGAAGAACCGTAGGGACTTGGAACGCGGAGCAGAAATGCCCTCTCACAGGATTTCAGGTGAAGGAGATATTCGCACCCCTAAAAGTGTCACCACCTCAAATACACCGGGGTAAGGTGCCAACTTACCCGGGCTCCTGGAACTGCTGCCCGGCTGAAGCCCAAAATAAAAACCTCATAGGGTTTTTCCTCCAAAACGTCAATGAAGACAGACCTGCCAGCCAGGCCGACGGGGACTTCCAGGAGGCCGGCATGACGTGCCACTACATACCGGTCACACCATGGAAGTCCTTCTCGGGTTGGACCAGGTGCAGCTCCCGCTAGAACGTGCAGCACGTCCTCCTTCACGGTACTCTCGGTTGGACTCGCCAACGTGGCCGAGCTCCTACAACTGCTGGTCGGCCTGGGACTCCAGAAAGAATGCACCAAAGTTCTTTCGTGGAAGTCCAGGTGCACCGGACCGACCAGCCAACGAGGCCGACGGGGACTTCCAGGAGGCCGGCATGACGTGCCACTACATACCGGTCACACCATGGAAGTCCTTCTCGGCCACAAACGGTTAGGACTTCCCGCTAGGAAGAACCGTAGGGACTTGGAACGCGGAGCAGAAATGCCCTCTCACAGGATTTCAGGTGAAGGAGATATTCGCACCCCTAAAAGTGTCACCACCTCAAATACACCGGGGTAAGGTGCCAACTTACCCGGGCTCCTGGAACTGCTGCCCGGCTGAAGCCCAAAATAAAAACCTCATAGGGTTTTTCCTCCAAAACGTCAATGAAGACAGACCTGCCAGCCAGGCCGACGGGGACTTCCAGGAGGCCGGCATGACGTGCCACTACATACCGGTCACACCATGGAAGTCCTTCTCGGGTTGGACCAGGTGCAGCTCCCGCTAGAACGTGCAGCACGTCCTCCTTCACGGTACTCTCGGTTGGACTCGCCAACGTGGCCGAGCTCCTACAACTGCTGGTCGGCCTGGGACTCCAGAAAGAATGCACCAAAGTTCTTTCGTGGAAGTCCAGGTGCACCGGACCCGACCAGCCAACGAGGCCGACGGGGACTTCCAGGAGGCCGGCATGACGTGCCACTACATACCGGTCACACCATGGAAGTCCTTCTCGGCCACAAACGGTTAGGACTTCCCGCTAGGAAGAACCGTAGGGACTTGGAACGCGGAGCAGAAATGCCCTCTCACAGGATTTCAGGTGAAGGAGATATTCGCACCCCTAAAAGTGTCACCACCTCAAATACACCGGGGTAAGGTGCCAACTTACCCGGGCTCCTGGAACTGCTGCCCGGCTGAAGCCCAAAATAAAAACCTCATAGGGTTTTTCCTCCAAAACGTCAATGAAGACAGACCTGCCAGCCAGGCCGACGGGGACTTCCAGGAGGCCGGCATGACGTGCCACTACATACCGGTCACACCATGGAAGTCCTTCTCGGGTTGGACCAGGTGCAGCTCCCGCTAGAACGTGCAGCACGTCCTCCTTCACGGTACTCTCGGTTGGACTCGCCAACGTGGCCGAGCTCCTACAACTGCTGGTCGGCCTGGGACTCCAGAAAGAATGCACCAAAGTTCTTTCGTGGAAGTCCAGGTGCACCGGACCGACCAGCCAACGAGGCCGACGGGGACTTCCAGGAGGCCGGCATGACGTGCCACTACATACCGGTCACACCATGGAAGTCCTTCTCGGCCACAAACGGTTAGGACTTCCCGCTAGGAAGAACCGTAGGGACTTGGAACGCGGAGCAGAAATGCCCTCTCACAGGATTTCAGGTGAAGGAGATATTCGCACCCCTAAAAGTGTCACCACCTCAAATACACCGGGGTAAGGTGCCAACTTACCCGGGCTCCTGGAACTGCTGCCCGGCTGAAGCCCAAAATAAAAACCTCATAGGGTTTTTCCTCCAAAACGTCAATGAAGACAGACCTGCCAGCCAGGCCGACGGGGACTTCCAGGAGGCCGGCATGACGTGCCACTACATACCGGTCACACCATGGAAGTCCTTCTCGGGTTGGACCAGGTGCAGCTCCCGCTAGAACGTGCAGCACGTCCTCCTTCACGGTACTCTCGGTTGGACTCGCCAACGTGGCCGAGCTCCTACAACTGCTGGTCGGCCTGGGACTCCAGAAAGAATGCACCAAAGTTCTTTCGTGGAAGTCCAGGTGCACCGGACCGACCAGCCAACGAGGCCGACGGGGACTTCCAGGAGGCCGGCATGACGTGCCACTACATACCGGTCACACCATGGAAGTCCTTCTCGGCCACAAACGGTTAGGACTTCCCGCTAGGAAGAACCGTAGGGACTTGGAACGCGGAGCAGAAATGCCCTCTCACAGGATTTCAGGTGAAGGAGATATTCGCACCCCTAAAAGTGTCACCACCTCAAATACACCGGGGTAAGGTGCCAACTTACCCGGGCTCCTGGAACTGCTGCCCGGCTGAAGCCCAAAATAAAAACCTCATAGGGTTTTTCCTCCAAAACGTCAATGAAGACAGACCTGCCAGCCAGGCCGACGGGGACTTCCAGGAGGCCGGCATGACGTGCCACTACATACCGGTCACACCATGGAAGTCCTTCTCGGGTTGGACCAGGTGCAGCTCCCGCTAGAACGTGCAGCACGTCCTCCTTCACGGTACTCTCGGTTGGACTCGCCAACGTGGCCGAGCTCCTACAACTGCTGGTCGGCCTGGGACTCCAGAAAGAATGCACCAAAGTTCTTTCGTGGAAGTCCAGGTGCACCGGACCGACCAGCCAACGAGGCCGACGGGGACTTCCAGGAGGCCGGCATGACGTGCCACTACATACCGGTCACACCATGGAAGTCCTTCTCGGCCACAAACGGTTAGGACTTCCCGCTAGGAAGAACCGTAGGGACTTGGAACGCGGAGCAGAAATGCCCTCTCACAGGATTTCAGGTGAAGGAGATATTCGCACCCCTAAAAGTGTCACCACCTCAAATACACCGGGGTAAGGTGCCAACTTACCCGGGCTCCTGGAACTGCTGCCCGGCTGAAGCCCAAAATAAAAACCTCATAGGGTTTTTCCTCCAAAACGTCAATGAAGACAGACCTGCCAGCCAGGCCGACGGGGACTTCCAGGAGGCCGGCATGACGTGCCACTACATACCGGTCACACCATGGAAGTCCTTCTCGGGTTGGACCAGGTGCAGCTCCCGCTAGAACGTGCAGCACGTCCTCCTTCACGGTACTCTCGGTTGGACTCGCCAACGTGGCCGAGCTCCTACAACTGCTGGTCGGCCTGGGACTCCAGAAAGAATGCACCAAAGTTCTTTCGTGGAAGTCCAGGTGCACCGGACCGACCAGCCAACGAGGCCGACGGGGACTTCCAGGAGGCCGGCATGACGTGCCACTACATACCGGTCACACCATGGAAGTCCTTCTCGGCCACAAACGGTTAGGACTTCCCGCTAGGAAGAACCGTAGGGACTTGGAACGCGGAGCAGAAATGCCCTCTCACAGGATTTCAGGTGAAGGAGATATTCGCACCCCTAAAAGTGTCACCACCTCAAATACACCGGGGTAAGGTGCCAACTTACCCGGGCTCCTGGAACTGCTGCCCGGCTGAAGCCCAAAATAAAAACCTCATAGGGTTTTTCCTCCAAAACGTCAATGAAGACAGACCTGCCAGCCAGGCCGACGGGGACTTCCAGGAGGCCGGCATGACGTGCCACTACATACCGGTCACACCATGGAAGTCCTTCTCGGGTTGGACCAGGTGCAGCTCCCGCTAGAACGTGCAGCACGTCCTCCTTCACGGTACTCTCGGTTGGACTCGCCAACGTGGCCGAGCTCCTACAACTGCTGGTCGGCCTGGGACTCCAGAAAGAATGCACCAAAGTTCTTTCGTGGAAGTCCAGGTGCACCGGACCGACCAGCCAACGAGGCCGACGGGGACTTCCAGGAGGCCGGCATGACGTGCCACTACATACCGGTCACACCATGGAAGTCCTTCTCGGCCACAAACGGTTAGGACTTCCCGCTAGGAAGAACCGTAGGGACTTGGAACGCGGAGCAGAAATGCCCTCTCACAGGATTTCAGGTGAAGGAGATATTCGCACCCCTAAAAGTGTCACCACCTCAAATACACCGGGGTAAGGTGCCAACTTACCCGGGCTCCTGGAACTGCTGCCCGGCTGAAGCCCAAAATAAAAACCTCATAGGGTTTTTCCTCCAAAACGTCAATGAAGACAGACCTGCCAGCCAGGCCGACGGGGACTTCCAGGAGGCCGGCATGACGTGCCACTACATACCGGTCACACCATGGAAGTCCTTCTCGGGTTGGACCAGGTGCAGCTCCCGCTAGAACGTGCAGCACGTCCTCCTTCACGGTACTCTCGGTTGGACTCGCCAACGTGGCCGAGCTCCTACAACTGCTGGTCGGCCTGGGACTCCAGAAAGAATGCACCAAAGTTCTTTCGTGGAAGTCCAGGTGCACCGGACCGACCAGCCAACGAGGCCGACGGGGACTTCCAGGAGGCCGGCATGACGTGCCACTACATACCGGTCACACCATGGAAGTCCTTCTCGGCCACAAACGGTTAGGACTTCCCGCTAGGAAGAACCGTAGGGACTTGGAACGCGGAGCAGAAATGCCCTCTCACAGGATTTCAGGTGAAGGAGATATTCGCACCCCTAAAAGTGTCACCACCTCAAATACACCGGGGTAAGGTGCCAACTTACCCGGGCTCCTGGAACTGCTGCCCGGCTGAAGCCCAAAATAAAAACCTCATAGGGTTTTTCCTCCAAAACGTCAATGAAGACAGACCTGCCAGCCAGGCCGACGGGGACTTCCAGGAGGCCGGCATGACGTGCCACTACATACCGGTCACACCATGGAAGTCCTTCTCGGGTTGGACCAGGTGCAGCTCCCGCTAGAACGTGCAGCACGTCCTCCTTCACGGTACTCTCGGTTGGACTCGCCAACGTGGCCGAGCTCCTACAACTGCTGGTCGGCCTGGGACTCCAGAAAGAATGCACCAAAGTTCTTTCGTGGAAGTCCAGGTGCACCGGACCGACCAGCCAACGAGGCCGACGGGGACTTCCAGGAGGCCGGCATGACGTGCCACTACATACCGGTCACACCATGGAAGTCCTTCTCGGCCACAAACGGTTAGGACTTCCCGCTAGGAAGAACCGTAGGGACTTGGAACGCGGAGCAGAAATGCCCTCTCACAGGATTTCAGGTGAAGGAGATATTCGCACCCCTAAAAGTGTCACCACCTCAAATACACCGGGGTAAGGTGCCAACTTACCCGGGCTCCTGGAACTGCTGCCCGGCTGAAGCCCAAAATAAAAACCTCATAGGGTTTTTCCTCCAAAACGTCAATGAAGACAGACCTGCCAGCCAGGCCGACGGGGACTTCCAGGAGGCCGGCATGACGTGCCACTACATACCGGTCACACCATGGAAGTCCTTCTCGGGTTGGACCAGGTGCAGCTCCCGCTAGAACGTGCAGCACGTCCTCCTTCACGGTACTCTCGGTTGGACTCGCCAACGTGGCCGAGCTCCTACAACTGCTGGTCGGCCTGGGACTCCAGAAAGAATGCACCAAAGTTCTTTCGTGGAAGTCCAGGTGCACCGGACCGACCAGCCAACGAGGCCGACGGGGACTTCCAGGAGGCCGGCATGACGTGCCACTACATACCGGTCACACCATGGAAGTCCTTCTCGGCCACAAACGGTTAGGACTTCCCGCTAGGAAGAACCGTAGGGACTTGGAACGCGGAGCAGAAATGCCCTCTCACAGGATTTCAGGTGAAGGAGATATTCGCACCCCTAAAAGTGTCACCACCTCAAATACACCGGGGTAAGGTGCCAACTTACCCGGGCTCCTGGAACTGCTGCCCGGCTGAAGCCCAAAATAAAAACCTCATAGGGTTTTTCCTCCAAAACGTCAATGAAGACAGACCTGCCAGCCAGGCCGACGGGGACTTCCAGGAGGCCGGCATGACGTGCCACTACATACCGGTCACACCATGGAAGTCCTTCTCGGGTTGGACCAGGTGCAGCTCCCGCTAGAACGTGCAGCACGTCCTCCTTCACGGTACTCTCGGTTGGACTCGCCAACGTGGCCGAGCTCCTACAACTGCTGGTCGGCCTGGGACTCCAGAAAGAATGCACCAAAGTTCTTTCGTGGAAGTCCAGGTGCACCGGACCGACCAGCCAACGAGGCCGACGGGGACTTCCAGGAGGCCGGCATGACGTGCCACTACATACCGGTCACACCATGGAAGTCCTTCTCGGCCACAAACGGTTAGGACTTCCCGCTAGGAAGAACCGTAGGGACTTGGAACGCGGAGCAGAAATGCCCTCTCACAGGATTTCAGGTGAAGGAGATATTCGCACCCCTAAAAGTGTCACCACCTCAAATACACCGGGGTAAGGTGCCAACTTACCCGGGCTCCTGGAACTGCTGCCCGGCTGAAGCCCAAAATAAAAACCTCATAGGGTT
Source organism: Rhinoderma darwinii (assembly GCF_050947455.1). NCBI lineage: Eukaryota > Metazoa > Chordata > Amphibia > Anura > Rhinodermatidae > Rhinoderma > Rhinoderma darwinii. The sequence continues at coordinate 9,643 of NW_027462801.1, forward strand.
TTTCCTCCAAAACGTCAATGAAGACAGACCTGCCAGCCAGGCCGACGGGGACTTCCAGGAGGCCGGCATGACGTGCCACTACATACCGGTCACACCATGGAAGTCCTTCTCGGGTTGGACCAGGTGCAGCTCCCGCTAGAACGTGCAGCACGTCCTCCTTCACGGTACTCTCGGTTGGACTCGCCAACGTGGCCGAGCTCCTACAACTGCTGGTCGGCCTGGGACTCCAGAAAGAATGCACCAAAGTTCTTTCGTGGAAGTCCAGGTGCACCGGACCGACCAGCCAACGAGGCCGACGGGGACTTCCAGGAGGCCGGCATGACGTGCCACTACATACCGGTCACACCATGGAAGTCCTTCTCGGCCACAAACGGTTAGGACTTCCCGCTAGGAAGAACCGTAGGGACTTGGAACGCGGAGCAGAAATGCCCTCTCACAGGATTTCAGGTGAAGGAGATATTCGCACCCCTAAAAGTGTCACCACCTCAAATACACCGGGGTAAGGTGCCAACTTACCCGGGCTCCTGGAACTGCTGCCCGGCTGAAGCCCAAAATAAAAACCTCATAGGGTTTTTCCTCCAAAACGTCAATGAAGACAGACCTGCCAGCCAGGCCGACGGGGACTTCCAGGAGGCCGGCATGACGTGCCACTACATACCGGTCACACCATGGAAGTCCTTCTCGGGTTGGACCAGGTGCAGCTCCCGCTAGAACGTGCAGCACGTCCTCCTTCACGGTACTCTCGGTTGGACTCGCCAACGTGGCCGAGCTCCTACAACTGCTGGTCGGCCTGGGACTCCAGAAAGAATGCACCAAAGTTCTTTCGTGGAAGTCCAGGTGCACCGGACCGACCAGCCAACGAGGCCGACGGGGACTTCCAGGAGGCCGGCATGACGTGCCACTACATACCGGTCACACCATGGAAGTCCTTCTCGGCCACAAACGGTTAGGACTTCCCGCTAGGAAGAACCGTAGGGACTTGGAACGCGGAGCAGAAATGCCCTCTCACAGGATTTCAGGTGAAGGAGATATTCGCACCCCTAAAAGTGTCACCACCTCAAATACACCGGGGTAAGGTGCCAACTTACCCGGGCTCCTGGAACTGCTGCCCGGCTGAAGCCCAAAATAAAAACCTCATAGGGTTTTTCCTCCAAAACGTCAATGAAGACAGACCTGCCAGCCAGGCCGACGGGGACTTCCAGGAGGCCGGCATGACGTGCCACTACATACCGGTCACACCATGGAAGTCCTTCTCGGGTTGGACCAGGTGCAGCTCCCGCTAGAACGTGCAGCACGTCCTCCTTCACGGTACTCTCGGTTGGACTCGCCAACGTGGCCGAGCTCCTACAACTGCTGGTCGGCCTGGGACTCCAGAAAGAATGCACCAAAGTTCTTTCGTGGAAGTCCAGGTGCACCGGACCGACCAGCCAACGAGGCCGACGGGGACTTCCAGGAGGCCGGCATGACGTGCCACTACATACCGGTCACACCATGGAAGTCCTTCTCGGCCACAAACGGTTAGGACTTCCCGCTAGGAAGAACCGTAGGGACTTGGAACGCGGAGCAGAAATGCCCTCTCACAGGATTTCAGGTGAAGGAGATATTCGCACCCCTAAAAGTGTCACCACCTCAAATACACCGGGGTAAGGTGCCAACTTACCCGGGCTCCTGGAACTGCTGCCCGGCTGAAGCCCAAAATAAAAACCTCATAGGGTTTTTCCTCCAAAACGTCAATGAAGACAGACCTGCCAGCCAGGCCGACGGGGACTTCCAGGAGGCCGGCATGACGTGCCACTACATACCGGTCACACCATGGAAGTCCTTCTCGGGTTGGACCAGGTGCAGCTCCCGCTAGAACGTGCAGCACGTCCTCCTTCACGGTACTCTCGGTTGGACTCGCCAACGTGGCCGAGCTCCTACAACTGCTGGTCGGCCTGGGACTCCAGAAAGAATGCACCAAAGTTCTTTCGTGGAAGTCCAGGTGCACCGGACCGACCAGCCAACGAGGCCGACGGGGACTTCCAGGAGGCCGGCATGACGTGCCACTACATACCGGTCACACCATGGAAGTCCTTCTCGGCCACAAACGGTTAGGACTTCCCGCTAGGAAGAACCGTAGGGACTTGGAACGCGGAGCAGAAATGCCCTCTCACAGGATTTCAGGTGAAGGAGATATTCGCACCCCTAAAAGTGTCACCACCTCAAATACACCGGGGTAAGGTGCCAACTTACCCGGGCTCCTGGAACTGCTGCCCGGCTGAAGCCCAAAATAAAAACCTCATAGGGTTTTTCCTCCAAAACGTCAATGAAGACAGACCTGCCAGCCAGGCCGACGGGGACTTCCAGGAGGCCGGCATGACGTGCCACTACATACCGGTCACACCATGGAAGTCCTTCTCGGGTTGGACCAGGTGCAGCTCCCGCTAGAACGTGCAGCACGTCCTCCTTCACGGTACTCTCGGTTGGACTCGCCAACGTGGCCGAGCTCCTACAACTGCTGGTCGGCCTGGGACTCCAGAAAGAATGCACCAAAGTTCTTTCGTGGAAGTCCAGGTGCACCGGACCGACCAGCCAACGAGGCCGACGGGGACTTCCAGGAGGCCGGCATGACGTGCCACTACATACCGGTCACACCATGGAAGTCCTTCTCGGCCACAAACGGTTAGGACTTCCCGCTAGGAAGAACCGTAGGGACTTGGAACGCGGAGCAGAAATGCCCTCTCACAGGATTTCAGGTGAAGGAGATATTCGCACCCCTAAAAGTGTCACCACCTCAAATACACCGGGGTAAGGTGCCAACTTACCCGGGCTCCTGGAACTGCTGCCCGGCTGAAGCCCAAAATAAAAACCTCATAGGGTTTTTCCTCCAAAACGTCAATGAAGACAGACCTGCCAGCCAGGCCGACGGGGACTTCCAGGAGGCCGGCATGACGTGCCACTACATACCGGTCACACCATGGAAGTCCTTCTCGGGTTGGACCAGGTGCAGCTCCCGCTAGAACGTGCAGCACGTCCTCCTTCACGGTACTCTCGGTTGGACTCGCCAACGTGGCCGAGCTCCTACAACTGCTGGTCGGCCTGGGACTCCAGAAAGAATGCACCAAAGTTCTTTCGTGGAAGTCCAGGTGCACCGGACCGACCAGCCAACGAGGCCGACGGGGACTTCCAGGAGGCCGGCATGACGTGCCACTACATACCGGTCACACCATGGAAGTCCTTCTCGGCCACGAACGGTTAGGACTTCCCGCTAGGAAGAACCGTTAGGACTTGGAACGCGGAGCAGAAATGCCCTCTCACAGGATTTCAGGTGAAGGAGATATTTGCACCCCTAAAAGTGTCACCACCTCAAATACACCGGGGTAAGGTGCCAAAGTACCCGGGCTCCTGGAACTGCTGCCCGGCTGAGGCCCAAAATAAAAACCTCATAGGGTTTTTTCTCCAAAACGTCAATGAAGACAGACCTGCGAGCGAGGCCGACCGGGACTTCCAGGAGGCCGGCAGGAGGTGTCACTACCTACCGGTCACACCATGGAAGTCCTTCCCGGCTTGGAACGGGAGCAGCTCCCGTTTGTACTTCCTATTTCACGGCTTTCGGTAGGAGTTGCCGAGGTGGCCGAGCTCCTGCAACTGCAGGTCGGCTTGGGACTTCAGAAAATACCATAAAAAAAAAAAGTTTTTTTTATTATGAAGGTAAAACACACAGCGGGACCGAGACGCGAGCCAGGCCGACGGGGACTTCCAGGAGGTCGGCATGAGGTGGCCGCGCCTACCGCTCTTGCCCTGGAAGTCCGCCGAGGACCGCAGGGCGCTACGGAGCTCGTAAACTGCTGCCCCCGGGCTGGCACGGCTTCCCCATGGCTCCTCTATCCCCCCACGGGTGCAATAGGCAGGCACACGCCGCTCGTACACCGAGGTGGCTCCCGGCCGCTTTCGGTAGGAGTCACCGAGGTGGCCTTGCTCGTGCAAATGCAGGTGGGCTTGGGGCTTCCGAAAATACCATAAAAAAAAAAAGATTTTTTTATTAAGAAGGTAAAAAAAAAAACAGCGGGACCGACCCGCGAGCTAGGCCGACGGGGACTTCCAGGAGGTCGGCATGAGGTGGAGGCTCCTACCGCTCTTGCCCTGGAAGTCCTCAGAGGACCGCGGGCGCTGTGGAGCTCCCACAAGGAAGCTGCCGGCATGCAGCAGCTCCCACGGGGCCCCTCTATCCCCCCACGGGTGCAATAGGCAGGCACACGCCGCTCGTACACCGAGGTGGCTCCCGGCCGCTTTCGGTAGGAGTCACCGAGGTGGCCTTGCTCGTGCAAATGCAGGTGGGCTTGGGGCTTCCGAAAATACCATAAAAAAAAAAAGATTTTTTTATTAAGAAGGTAAAAAAAAAAACAGCGGGACCGACCCGCGAGCTAGGCCGACGGGGACTTCCAGGAGGTCGGCATGAGGTGGAGGCTCCTACCGCTCTTGCCCTGGAAGTCCTCAGAGGACCGCGGGCGCTGTGGAGCTCCCACAAGGAAGCTGCCGGCATGCAGCAGCTCCCACGGGGCCCCTCTATCCCCCCACGGGTGCAATAGGCAGGCACACGCCGCTCGTACACCGAGGTGGCTCCCGGCCGCTTTCGGTAGGAGTCACCGAGGTGGCCTTGCTCGTGCAAATGCAGGTGGGCTTGGGGCTTCCGAAAATACCATAAAAAAAAAAAGATTTTTTTATTAAGAAGGTAAAAAAAAAAACAGCGGGACCGACCCGCGAGCTAGGCCGACGGGGACTTCCAGGAGGTCGGCATGAGGTGGAGGCTCCTACCGCTCTTGCCCTGGAAGTCCGCAGAGGACCGCGGGCGCTGTGGAGCTCCCACAAGGAAGCTGCCGGCATGCAGCAGCTCCCACGGGGCCCCTCTATCCCCCCACGGGTGCAATAGGCAGGCACACGCCGCTCGTACACCGAGGTGGCTCCCGGCCGCTTTCGGTAGGAGTCACCGAGGTGGCCGGGCTCGTGCAACTCCAGGTGGGCTTGGGACTTCAGAAAATGGCATAAAAAAAAAAAAAATTTTTATTAAGAAGGTAAAAAAAAACAGCGGGACCAACCCGCGAGCGAGGCCGACGGGGACATCCAGGGCAGCGGCGTGAGAGGGCGGCTTGGTGCCGCTATCTCCCTGGAAGCCGCATTCGGCCTAAGCAGGGAACGCCTCCCGCCCTCCTCTCGTCCTGGAAGTGTTGGACTTGGGGGGCGGAGCAAGTTCTCCCTCTCACAGTATTTCAGGCGTAGGAGATATTCACACCCCTAAAAGTGTCACCTCGCCAATTACACCGGTGGGAGGTGCCAAAATGCCCGGCCTCCTGGAACGGCTGCTTGGCTGAAGGCCAAAATAAAAACCTCATAGGGTTTTTTCTCCAAAACGTGAATGAAGACAGACACGCGAGCGAGGCCGAGGGGGAGTTCCAGGAGGTCGGCATGAGGTGGCCGCACCTACCGCTTGAGCCCTGGAAGTCCGTCGCGGACCGGAAGTGCATGTCGGGCGGGTGAACTACGGGACTCGCCGCGGGCGCTGTGGAGCTCCCACAAGGAAGCTGCCGGCATGTACAAGCTCCCACGGGGCCCCTCTATCCCCCCACGGGTGCAAAAGGCCGGCACACGCCGCTCATACGCGGAGCTGGCTCCCGGCCGCTGACATGCATCATTCGCGGACCGGAAGTGCTTGTCAGCCGGGTGGACACGACGGGACTCGCCGCGGGCGCTGTGGAGCTCGTACAGGGCTGCCCCCGGGCTGGCACAGCTTCCCCATGGCTCCTCTATCCCCCCACGGCTGCAATAGGCAGGCACACGCCGCTCGTACACCGAGCTGGCTCCCGGCCGCTTTCGGTAGGAGTCACCGAGGTGGCCTTGCTCGTGCAAATGCAGGGGGGCTTGGGGCTTCGGAAAATACCATAAAAAAAAAAAGTTTTTTTATTAAGAAGGTAAAAAAAAAAACAGCGGGACCGACCCGCGAGCTAGGCCGACGGGGACTTCCAGGAGGTCGGCATGAGGTGGAGGCTCCTACCGCTCTTGCCCTGGAAGTCCGCAGAGGACCGCGGGCGCTGTGGAGCTCCCACAAGGAAGCTGCCGGCATCCAGCAGCTCCCACGGGGCCCCTCTATGCCCCCACAGGTGCAATTGGCAGGCACACACCGCTCATACGCGGAGCTGGCTCCCCGAAGCTGACATGCATCATTGGCGGGGCGGAAGTGCTTATCAGCCGGGTGGACACAACGGGACTCGCCACGGGCGAACCACAGCTCCCACAAGCAAGCTGCCGGTATGCACAAGCTCCTACGGGGCCCCTCTATCCCCCCACAGGTGCAATAGGCAGGCACACACCGCTCATACGCGGAGCTGGCTCCCCGAAGCTGACATGCATCATTGGCGGGGCGGAAGTGCTTGTCAGCCGGGTGGACACAACGGGACTCGCCACGGGCGAACCACAGCTCCCACAAGCAAGCTGCCGGTATGCACAAGCTCCTACGGGGCCCCTCTATCCCCCCACAGGTGCAATAGGCAGGCACACACCGCTCATACGCGGAGCTGGCTCCCCGAAGCTGACATGCATCATTGGCGGGGCGGAAGTGCTTGTCAGCCGGGTGGACACAACGGGACTCGCCACGGGCGAACCACAGCTCCCACAAGCTAGCTGCCGGTATGCACAAGCTCCTACGGGGCCCCTCTATCCCCCCACAGGTGCAATAGGCAGGCACACACCGCTCATACGCGGAGCTGGCTCCCCGAAGCTGACATGCATCATTGGCGGGGCGGAAGTGCTTGTCAGCCGGGTGGACACAACGGGACTCGCCGCGGGCGCTGCGGAGCTCGTACACGGCTGCCCCCGGGCTGGCACAGCTTCCCCATGGCTCCTCTATCCCTCCACGGCTGCAATAGGCAGGCACACACCGCTCATACACGGAGCTGGCTCCGGCCGCTTTCGGAAGGAGACGCCGACGTGGCCTTGCTCGTGCAACTCCAGGTGGGCTTGAGGCTTCCGAAAATGCAAAAAAAAAAAAAAGATTTTTTTATTAAGAAGGTAGAAAAATCAGCGGGACCGACCCGCGAGCGAGGCCGACGGGGACTTCCAGGAGGTCGGCATGAGGTGGCCGCGTCTACCGCTCGAAACCTGGAAGTCTGCAACGGGCGCTGCGGAGCTCGTACACGGCTGCCTCCGGTCTTGCACAGCTTCCCCATGGCTCCTCTATCCCCCCCATGGGTGCAATATAAAAAAAAACAATTTTAGTCATTATTCCAGGACGTACACATTAACCTAGTTCGGTCCCCACCGTTACAGTCGGATGTCAGCTGTAAGATACAGCTGAGATCCGGTGATGATGGCACCGACTCAGCTTCTGAGCCGGTGCCAAACATTGTACGGCATTTTGCGGGAAGTCAATGCTTTCCAGGACGTACATATACGTCCAATGGCGGGAAGGGGTTAATGTGTACGTCCTGGAATAATGACTAAAATTGTTTTTTTTTATATTGCACCCATGGGGGGGATAGAGGAGCCATGGGGAAGCTGTGCAAGACCGGAGGCAGCCGTGTACGAGCTCCGCAGCGCCCGTTGCAGACTTCCAGGTTTCGAGCGGTAGACGCGGCCACCTCATGCCGACCTCCTGGAAGTCCCCGTCGGCCTCGCTCGCGGGTCGGTCCCGCTGATTTTTCTACCTTCTTAATAAAAAAATCTTTTTTTTTTTTTTGCATTTTCGGAAGCCTCAAGCCCACCTGGAGTTGCACGAGCAAGGCCACGTCGGCGTCTCCTTCCGAAAGCGGCCGGAGCCAGCTCCGTGTATGAGCGGTGTGTGCCTGCCTATTGCAGCCGTGGAGGGATAGAGGAGCCATGGGGAAGCTGTGCCAGCCCGGGGGCAGCCGTGTACGAGCTCCGCAGCGCCCGCGGCGAGTCCCGTTGTGTCCACCCGGCTGACAAGCACTTCCGCCCCGCCAATGATGCATGTCAGCTTCGGGGAGCCAGCTCCGCGTATGAGCGGTGTGTGCCTGCCTATTGCACCTGTGGGGGGATAGAGGGGCCCCGTAGGAGCTTGTGCATACCGGCAGCTAGCTTGTGGGAGCTGTGGTTCGCCCGTGGCGAGTCCCGTTGTGTCCACCCGGCTGACAAGCACTTCCGCCCCGCCAATGATGCATGTCAGCTTCGGGGAGCCAGCTCCGCGTATGAGCGGTGTGTGCCTGCCTATTGCACCTGTGGGGGGATAGAGGGGCCCCGTAGGAGCTTGTGCATACCGGCAGCTTGCTTGTGGGAGCTGTGGTTCGCCCGTGGCGAGTCCCGTTGTGTCCACCCGGCTGACAAGCACTTCCGCCCCGCCAATGATGCATGTCAGCTTCGGGGAGCCAGCTCCGCGTATGAGCGGTGTGTGCCTGCCTATTGCACCTGTGGGGGGATAGAGGGGCCCCGTAGGAGCTTGTGCATACCGGCAGCTTGCTTGTGGGAGCTGTGGTTCGCCCGTGGCGAGTCCCGTTGTGTCCACCCGGCTGATAAGCACTTCCGCCCCGCCAATGATGCATGTCAGCTTCGGGGAGCCAGCTCCGCGTATGAGCGGTGTGTGCCTGCCAATTGCACCTGTGGGGGCATAGAGGGGCCCCGTGGGAGCTGCTGGATGCCGGCAGCTTCCTTGTGGGAGCTCCACAGCGCCCGCGGTCCTCTGCGGACTTCCAGGGCAAGAGCGGTAGGAGCCTCCACCTCATGCCGACCTCCTGGAAGTCCCCGTCGGCCTAGCTCGCGGGTCGGTCCCGCTGTTTTTTTTTTTACCTTCTTAATAAAAAAACTTTTTTTTTTTATGGTATTTTCCGAAGCCCCAAGCCCCCCTGCATTTGCACGAGCAAGGCCACCTCGGTGACTCCTACCGAAAGCGGCCGGGAGCCAGCTCGGTGTACGAGCGGCGTGTGCCTGCCTATTGCAGCCGTGGGGGGATAGAGGAGCCATGGGGAAGCTGTGCCAGCCCGGGGGCAGCCCTGTACGAGCTCCACAGCGCCCGCGGCGAGTCCCGTCGTGTCCACCCGGCTGACAAGCACTTCCGGTCCGCGAATGATGCATGTCAGCGGCCGGGAGCCAGCTCCGCGTATGAGCGGCGTGTGCCGGCCTTTTGCACCCGTGGGGGGATAGAGGGGCCCCGTGGGAGCTTGTACATGCCGGCAGCTTCCTTGTGGGAGCTCCACAGCGCCCGCGGCGAGTCCCGTAGTTCACCCGCCCGACATGCACTTCCGGTCCGCGACGGACTTCCAGGGCTCAAGCGGTAGGTGCGGCCACCTCATGCCGACCTCCTGGAACTCCCCCTCGGCCTCGCTCGCGTGTCTGTCTTCATTCACGTTTTGGAGAAAAAACCCTATGAGGTTTTTATTTTGGCCTTCAGCCAAGCAGCCGTTCCAGGAGGCCGGGCATTTTGGCACCTCCCACCGGTGTAATTGGCGAGGTGACACTTTTAGGGGTGTGAATATCTCCTACGCCTGAAATACTGTGAGAGGGAGAACTTGCTCCGCCCCCCAAGTCCAACACTTCCAGGACGAGAGGAGGGCGGGAGGCGTTCCCTGCTTAGGCCGAATGCGGCTTCCAGGGAGATAGCGGCACCAAGCCGCCCTCTCACGCCGCTGCCCTGGATGTCCCCGTCGGCCTCGCTCGCGGGTTGGTCCCGCTGTTTTTTTTTACCTTCTTAATAAAAATTTTTTTTTTTTTTATGCCATTTTCTGAAGTCCCAAGCCCACCTGGAGTTGCACGAGCCCGGCCACCTCGGTGACTCCTACCGAAAGCGGCCGGGAGCCACCTCGGTGTACGAGCGGCGTGTGCCTGCCTATTGCACCCGTGGGGGGATAGAGGGGCCCCGTGGGAGCTGCTGCATGCCGGCAGCTTCCTTGTGGGAGCTCCACAGCGCCCGCGGTCCTCTGCGGACTTCCAGGGCAAGAGCGGTAGGAGCCTCCACCTCATGCCGACCTCCTGGAAGTCCCCGTCGGCCTAGCTCGCGGGTCGGTCCCGCTGTTTTTTTTTTTACCTTCTTAATAAAAAAATCTTTTTTTTTTTATGGTATTTTCGGAAGCCCCAAGCCCACCTGCATTTGCACGAGCAAGGCCACCTCGGTGACTCCTACCGAAAGCGGCCGGGAGCCACCTCGGTGTACGAGCGGCGTGTGCCTGCCTATTGCACCCGTGGGGGGATAGAGGGGCCCCGTGGGAGCTGCTGCATGCCGGCAGCTTCCTTGTGGGAGCTCCACAGCGCCCGCGGTCCTCTGAGGACTTCCAGGGCAAGAGCGGTAGGAGCCTCCACCTCATGCCGACCTCCTGGAAGTCCCCGTCGGCCTAGCTCGCGGGTCGGTCCCGCTGTTTTTTTTTTTACCTTCTTAATAAAAAAATCTTTTTTTTTTTATGGTATTTTCGGAAGCCCCAAGCCCACCTGCATTTGCACGAGCAAGGCCACCTCGGTGACTCCTACCGAAAGCGGCCGGGAGCCACCTCGGTGTACGAGCGGCGTGTGCCTGCCTATTGCACCCGTGGGGGGATAGAGGGGCCCCGTGGGAGCTGCTGCATGCCGGCAGCTTCCTTGTGGGAGCTCCACAGCGCCCGCGGTCCTCTGAGGACTTCCAGGGCAAGAGCGGTAGGAGCCTCCACCTCATGCCGACCTCCTGGAAGTCCCCGTCGGCCTAGCTCGCGGGTCGGTCCCGCTGTTTTTTTTTTTACCTTCTTAATAAAAAAATCTTTTTTTTTTTATGGTATTTTCGGAAGCCCCAAGCCCACCTGCATTTGCACGAGCAAGGCCACCTCGGTGACTCCTACCGAAAGCGGCCGGGAGCCACCTCGGTGTACGAGCGGCGTGTGCCTGCCTATTGCACCCGTGGGGGGATAGAGGAGCCATGGGGAAGCCGTGCCAGCCCGGGGGCAGCAGTTTACGAGCTCCGTAGCGCCCTGCGGTCCTCGGCGGACTTCCAGGGCAAGAGCGGTAGGCGCGGCCACCTCATGCCGACCTCCTGGAAGTCCCCGTCGGCCTGGCTCGCGTCTCGGTCCCGCTGTGTGTTTTACCTTCATAATAAAAAAAACTTTTTTTTTTTATGGTATTTTCTGAAGTCCCAAGCCGACCTGCAGTTGCAGGAGCTCGGCCACCTCGGCAACTCCTACCGAAAGCCGTGAAATAGGAAGTACAAACGGGAGCTGCTCCCGTTCCAAGCCGGGAAGGACTTCCATGGTGTGACCGGTAGGTAGTGACACCTCCTGCCGGCCTCCTGGAAGTCCCGGTCGGCCTCGCTCGCAGGTCTGTCTTCATTGACGTTTTGGAGAAAAAACCCTATGAGGTTTTTATTTTGGGCCTCAGCCGGGCAGCAGTTCCAGGAGCCCGGGTACTTTGGCACCTTACCCCGGTGTATTTGAGGTGGTGACACTTTTAGGGGTGCAAATATCTCCTTCACCTGAAATCCTGTGAGAGGGCATTTCTGCTCCGCGTTCCAAGTCCTAACGGTTCTTCCTAGCGGGAAGTCCTAACCGTTCGTGGCCGAGAAGGACTTCCATGGTGTGACCGGTATGTAGTGGCACGTCATGCCGGCCTCCTGGAAGTCCCCGTCGGCCTCGTTGGCTGGTCGGTCCGGTGCACCTGGACTTCCACGAAAGAACTTTGGTGCATTCTTTCTGGAGTCCCAGGCCGACCAGCAGTTGTAGGAGCTCGGCCACGTTGGCGAGTCCAACCGAGAGTACCGTGAAGGAGGACGTGCTGCACGTTCTAGCGGGAGCTGCACCTGGTCCAACCCGAGAAGGACTTCCATGGTGTGACCGGTATGTAGTGGCACGTCATGCCGGCCTCCTGGAAGTCCCCGTCGGCCTGGCTGGCAGGTCTGTCTTCATTGACGTTTTGGAGGAAAAACCCTATGAGGTTTTTATTTTGGGCTTCAGCCGGGCAGCAGTTCCAGGAGCCCGGGTAAGTTGGCACCTTACCCCGGTGTATTTGAGGTGGTGACACTTTTAGGGGTGCGAATATCTCCTTCACCTGAAATCCTGTGAGAGGGCATTTCTGCTCCGCGTTCCAAGTCCCTACGGTTCTTCCTAGCGGGAAGTCCTAACCGTTTGTGGCCGAGAAGGACTTCCATGGTGTGACCGGTATGTAGTGGCACGTCATGCCGGCCTCCTGGAAGTCCCCGTCGGCCTCGTTGGCTGGTCGGTCCGGTGCACCTGGACTTCCACGAAAGAACTTTGGTGCATTCTTTCTGGAGTCCCAGGCCGACCAGCAGTTGTAGGAGCTCGGCCACGTTGGCGAGTCCAACCGAGAGTACCGTGAAGGAGGACGTGCTGCACGTTCTAGCGGGAGCTGCACCTGGTCCAACCCGAGAAGGACTTCCATGGTGTGACCGGTATGTAGTGGCACGTCATGCCGGCCTCCTGGAAGTCCCCGTCGGCCTGGCTGGCAGGTCTGTCTTCATTGACGTTTTGGAGGAAAAACCCTATGAGGTTTTTATTTTGGGCTTCAGCCGGGCAGCAGTTCCAGGAGCCCGGGTAAGTTGGCACCTTACCCCGGTGTATTTGAGGTGGTGACACTTTTAGGGGTGCGAATATCTCCTTCACCTGAAATCCTGTGAGAGGGCATTTCTGCTCCGCGTTCCAAGTCCCTACGGTTCTTCCTAGCGGGAAGTCCTAACCGTTTGTGGCCGAGAAGGACTTCCATGGTGTGACCGGTATGTAGTGGCACGTCATGCCGGCCTCCTGGAAGTCCCCGTCGGCCTCGTTGGCTGGTCGGTCCGGTGCACCTGGACTTCCACGAAAGAACTTTGGTGCATTCTTTCTGGAGTCCCAGGCCGACCAGCAGTTGTAGGAGCTCGGCCACGTTGGCGAGTCCAACCGAGAGTACCGTGAAGGAGGACGTGCTGCACGTTCTAGCGGGAGCTGCACCTGGTCCAACCCGAGAAGGACTTCCATGGTGTGACCGGTATGTAGTGGCACGTCATGCCGGCCTCCTGGAAGTCCCCGTCGGCCTGGCTGGCAGGTCTGTCTTCATTGACGTTTTGGAGGAAAAACCCTATGAGGTTTTTATTTTGGGCTTCAGCCGGGCAGCAGTTCCAGGAGCCCGGGTAAGTTGGCACCTTACCCCGGTGTATTTGAGGTGGTGACACTTTTAGGGGTGCGAATATCTCCTTCACCTGAAATCCTGTGAGAGGGCATTTCTGCTCCGCGTTCCAAGTCCCTACGGTTCTTCCTAGCGGGAAGTCCTAACCGTTTGTGGCCGAGAAGGACTTCCATGGTGTGACCGGTATGTAGTGGCACGTCATGCCGGCCTCCTGGAAGTCCCCGTCGGCCTCGTTGGCTGGTCGGTCCGGTGCACCTGGACTTCCACGAAAGAACTTTGGTGCATTCTTTCTGGAGTCCCAGGCCGACCAGCAGTTGTAGGAGCTCGGCCACGTTGGCGAGTCCAACCGAGAGTACCGTGAAGGAGGACGTGCTGCACGTTCTAGCGGGAGCTGCACCTGGTCCAACCCGAGAAGGACTTCCATGGTGTGACCGGTATGTAGTGGCACGTCATGCCGGCCTCCTGGAAGTCCCCGTCGGCCTGGCTGGCAGGTCTGTCTTCATTGACGTTTTGGAGGAAAAACCCTATGAGGTTTTTATTTTGGGCTTCAGCCGGGCAGCAGTTCCAGGAGCCCGGGTAAGTTGGCACCTTACCCCGGTGTATTTGAGGTGGTGACACTTTTAGGGGTGCGAATATCTCCTTCACCTGAAATCCTGTGAGAGGGCATTTCTGCTCCGCGTTCCAAGTCCCTACGGTTCTTCCTAGCGGGAAGTCCTAACCGTTTGTGGCCGAGAAGGACTTCCATGGTGTGACCGGTATGTAGTGGCACGTCATGCCGGCCTCCTGGAAGTCCCCGTCGGCCTCGTTGGCTGGTCGGTCCGGTGCACCTGGACTTCCACGAAAGAACTTTGGTGCATTCTTTCTGGAGTCCCAGGCCGACCAGCAGTTGTAGGAGCTCGGCCACGTTGGCGAGTCCAACCGAGAGTACCGTGAAGGAGGACGTGCTGCACGTTCTAGCGGGAGCTGCACCTGGTCCAACCCGAGAAGGACTTCCATGGTGTGACCGGTATGTAGTGGCACGTCATGCCGGCCTCCTGGAAGTCCCCGTCGGCCTGGCTGGCAGGTCTGTCTTCATTGACGTTTTGGAGGAAAAACCCTATGAGGTTTTTATTTTGGGCTTCAGCCGGGCAGCAGTTCCAGGAGCCCGGGTAAGTTGGCACCTTACCCCGGTGTATTTGAGGTGGTGACACTTTTAGGGGTGCGAATATCTCCTTCACCTGAAATCCTGTGAGAGGGCATTTCTGCTCCGCGTTCCAAGTCCCTACGGTTCTTCCTAGCGGGAAGTCCTAACCGTTTGTGGCCGAGAAGGACTTCCATGGTGTGACCGGTATGTAGTGGCACGTCATGCCGGCCTCCTGGAAGTCCCCGTCGGCCTCGTTGGCTGGTCGGTCCGGTGCACCTGGACTTCCACGAAAGAACTTTGGTGCATTCTTTCTGGAGTCCCAGGCCGACCAGCAGTTGTAGGAGCTCGGCCACGTTGGCGAGTCCAACCGAGAGTACCGTGAAGGAGGACGTGCTGCACGTTCTAGCGGGAGCTGCACCTGGTCCAACCCGAGAAGGACTTCCATGGTGTGACCGGTATGTAGTGGCACGTCATGCCGGCCTCCTGGAAGTCCCCGTCGGCCTGGCTGGCAGGTCTGTCTTCATTGACGTTTTGGAGGAAAAACCCTATGAGGTTTTTATTTTGGGCTTCAGCCGGGCAGCAGTTCCAGGAGCCCGGGTAAGTTGGCACCTTACCCCGGTGTATTTGAGGTGGTGACACTTTTAGGGGTGCGAATATCTCCTTCACCTGAAATCCTGTGAGAGGGCATTTCTGCTCCGCGTTCCAAGTCCCTACGGTTCTTCCTAGCGGGAAGTCCTAACCGTTTGTGGCCGAGAAGGACTTCCATGGTGTGACCGGTATGTAGTGGCACGTCATGCCGGCCTCCTGGAAGTCCCCGTCGGCCTCGTTGGCTGGTCGGTCCGGTGCACCTGGACTTCCACGAAAGAACTTTGGTGCATTCTTTCTGGAGTCCCAGGCCGACCAGCAGTTGTAGGAGCTCGGCCACGTTGGCGAGTCCAACCGAGAGTACCGTGAAGGAGGACGTGCTGCACGTTCTAGCGGGAGCTGCACCTGGTCCAACCCGAGAAGGACTTCCATGGTGTGACCGGTATGTAGTGGCACGTCATGCCGGCCTCCTGGAAGTCCCCGTCGGCCTGGCTGGCAGGTCTGTCTTCATTGACGTTTTGGAGGAAAAACCCTATGAGGTTTTTATTTTGGGCTTCAGCCGGGCAGCAGTTCCAGGAGCCCGGGTAAGTTGGCACCTTACCCCGGTGTATTTGAGGTGGTGACACTTTTAGGGGTGCGAATATCTCCTTCACCTGAAATCCTGTGAGAGGGCATTTCTGCTCCGCGTTCCAAGTCCCTACGGTTCTTCCTAGCGGGAAGTCCTAACCGTTTGTGGCCGAGAAGGACTTCCATGGTGTGACCGGTATGTAGTGGCACGTCATGCCGGCCTCCTGGAAGTCCCCGTCGGCCTCGTTGGCTGGTCGGTCCGGTGCACCTGGACTTCCACGAAAGAACTTTGGTGCATTCTTTCTGGAGTCCCAGGCCGACCAGCAGTTGTAGGAGCTCGGCCACGTTGGCGAGTCCAACCGAGAGTACCGTGAAGGAGGACGTGCTGCACGTTCTAGCGGGAGCTGCACCTGGTCCAACCCGAGAAGGACTTCCATGGTGTGACCGGTATGTAGTGGCACGTCATGCCGGCCTCCTGGAAGTCCCCGTCGGCCTGGCTGGCAGGTCTGTCTTCATTGACGTTTTGGAGGAAAAACCCTATGAGGTTTTTATTTTGGGCTTCAGCCGGGCAGCAGTTCCAGGAGCCCGGGTAAGTTGGCACCTTACCCCGGTGTATTTGAGGTGGTGACACTTTTAGGGGTGCGAATATCTCCTTCACCTGAAATCCTGTGAGAGGGCATTTCTGCTCCGCGTTCCAAGTCCCTACGGTTCTTCCTAGCGGGAAGTCCTAACCGTTTGTGGCCGAGAAGGACTTCCATGGTGTGACCGGTATGTAGTGGCACGTCATGCCGGCCTCCTGGAAGTCCCCGTCGGCCTCGTTGGCTGGTCGGTCCGGTGCACCTGGACTTCCACGAAAGAACTTTGGTGCATTCTTTCTGGAGTCCCAGGCCGACCAGCAGTTGTAGGAGCTCGGCCACGTTGGCGAGTCCAACCGAGAGTACCGTGAAGGAGGACGTGCTGCACGTTCTAGCGGGAGCTGCACCTGGTCCAACCCGAGAAGGACTTCCATGGTGTGACCGGTATGTAGTGGCACGTCATGCCGGCCTCCTGGAAGTCCCCGTCGGCCTGGCTGGCAGGTCTGTCTTCATTGACGTTTTGGAGGAAAAACCCTATGAGGTTTTTATTTTGGGCTTCAGCCGGGCAGCAGTTCCAGGAGCCCGGGTAAGTTGGCACCTTACCCCGGTGTATTTGAGGTGGTGACACTTTTAGGGGTGCGAATATCTCCTTCACCTGAAATCCTGTGAGAGGGCATTTCTGCTCCGCGTTCCAAGTCCCTACGGTTCTTCCTAGCGGGAAGTCCTAACCGTTTGTGGCCGAGAAGGACTTCCATGGTGTGACCGGTATGTAGTGGCACGTCATGCCGGCCTCCTGGAAGTCCCCGTCGGCCTCGTTGGCTGGTCGGTCCGGTGCACCTGGACTTCCACGAAAGAACTTTGGTGCATTCTTTCTGGAGTCCCAGGCCGACCAGCAGTTGTAGGAGCTCGGCCACGTTGGCGAGTCCAACCGAGAGTACCGTGAAGGAGGACGTGCTGCACGTTCTAGCGGGAGCTGCACCTGGTCCAACCCGAGAAGGACTTCCATGGTGTGACCGGTATGTAGTGGCACGTCATGCCGGCCTCCTGGAAGTCCCCGTCGGCCTGGCTGGCAGGTCTGTCTTCATTGACGTTTTGGAGGAAAAACCCTATGAGGTTTTTATTTTGGGCTTCAGCCGGGCAGCAGTTCCAGGAGCCCGGGTAAGTTGGCACCTTACCCCGGTGTATTTGAGGTGGTGACACTTTTAGGGGTGCGAATATCTCCTTCACCTGAAATCCTGTGAGAGGGCATTTCTGCTCCGCGTTCCAAGTCCCTACGGTTCTTCCTAGCGGGAAGTCCTAACCGTTTGTGGCCGAGAAGGACTTCCATGGTGTGACCGGTATGTAGTGGCACGTCATGCCGGCCTCCTGGAAGTCCCCGTCGGCCTCGTTGGCTGGTCGGTCCGGTGCACCTGGACTTCCACGAAAGAACTTTGGTGCATTCTTTCTGGAGTCCCAGGCCGACCAGCAGTTGTAGGAGCTCGGCCACGTTGGCGAGTCCAACCGAGAGTACCGTGAAGGAGGACGTGCTGCACGTTCTAGCGGGAGCTGCACCTGGTCCAACCCGAGAAGGACTTCCATGGTGTGACCGGTATGTAGTGGCACGTCATGCCGGCCTCCTGGAAGTCCCCGTCGGCCTGGCTGGCAGGTCTGTCTTCATTGACGTTTTGGAGGAAAAACCCTATGAGGTTTTTATTTTGGGCTTCAGCCGGGCAGCAGTTCCAGGAGCCCGGGTAAGTTGGCACCTTACCCCGGTGTATTTGAGGTGGTGACACTTTTAGGGGTGCGAATATCTCCTTCACCTGAAATCCTGTGAGAGGGCATTTCTGCTCCGCGTTCCAAGTCCCTACGGTTCTTCCTAGCGGGAAGTCCTAACCGTTTGTGGCCGAGAAGGACTTCCATGGTGTGACCGGTATGTAGTGGCACGTCATGCCGGCCTCCTGGAAGTCCCCGTCGGCCTCGTTGGCTGGTCGGTCCGGTGCACCTGGACTTCCACGAAAGAACTTTGGTGCATTCTTTCTGGAGTCCCAGGCCGACCAGCAGTTGTAGGAGCTCGGCCACGTTGGCGAGTCCAACCGAGAGTACCGTGAAGGAGGACGTGCTGCACGTTCTAGCGGGAGCTGCACCTGGTCCAACCCGAGAAGGACTTCCATGGTGTGACCGGTATGTAGTGGCACGTCATGCCGGCCTCCTGGAAGTCCCCGTCGGCCTGGCTGGCAGGTCTGTCTTCATTGACGTTTTGGAGGAAAAACCCTATGAGGTTTTTATTTTGGGCTTCAGCCGGGCAGCAGTTCCAGGAGCCCGGGTAAGTTGGCACCTTACCCCGGTGTATTTGAGGTGGTGACACTTTTAGGGGTGCGAATATCTCCTTCACCTGAAATCCTGTGAGAGGGCATTTCTGCTCCGCGTTCCAAGTCCCTACGGTTCTTCCTAGCGGGAAGTCCTAACCGTTTGTGGCCGAGAAGGACTTCCATGGTGTGACCGGTATGTAGTGGCACGTCATGCCGGCCTCCTGGAAGTCCCCGTCGGCCTCGTTGGCTGGTCGGTCCGGTGCACCTGGACTTCCACGAAAGAACTTTGGTGCATTCTTTCTGGAGTCCCAGGCCGACCAGCAGTTGTAGGAGCTCGGCC
>NW_027462802.1:0-28150 GCF_050947455.1 Rhinoderma darwinii
TTCCCTTTCGCGGCTGGCAGCAAAGTTCAGAACCATGTTTCTGTGAATAACTCTTGAATCGTAAGTCACAGACGCTCGCTCTTGGTTGCATTCGTTTCAGCTCGTGGCAGCCAGTCTAAAAAACACTATATTGGACTTCTCTGGATGTTTCCCAGGCGAGCTATTGGCAGCATGTTCAAAACCACTGTTTCTGAGGCTAATTCTTGAACCGTAAGTCATAGACGCTCGATCTTGGCGGCATTCGTCTCAGCGCCTGGCAATTAGTATAGAAGCACTGTTTCCCACTGTTTCTGAGGCTAATTCTTGAACCGTAAGTCATAGACGCTCGATCTTGGCGGCATTCGTCTCAGCGCCTGGCAATTAGTATAGAAGCACTGTTTCCCACTGTTTCTGAGGCTAATTATTGAACCGTAAGTCTTAGACGCTTGATCTTGGCGGCATTCGTCTCAGCGCCTGGCAATTAGCATGGAAGCACTATCTTTGACTTCTCTGGATGTTTCCCAGGCGAGCTATTGACAAGTAAATCCTAGACGCTCGATCTTGGTTATTTTCGCTTTCGCGGCTGGCAGCAAAGTTCAGAACCATGTTTCTGTGAATAACTCTTGAATCGTAAGTCACAGACGCTCGCTCTTGGTTGCATTCGTTTCAGCTCGTGGCAGCCAGTCTAAAAAACACTATATTGGACTTCTCTGGATGTTTCCCAGGCGAGCTATTAGCAGCATGTTCAGAACCACTGTTTCTGAGGCTAATTCTTGAACCGTAAGTCATAGACGCTCGATCTTGGCGGCATTCGTCTCAGCGCCTGGCAATTAGTATAGAAGCACTGTTTCCCACTGTTTCTGAGGCTAATTCTTGAACCGTAAGTCTTAGACGCTTGATCTTGGCGGCATTCGTCTCAGCGCCTGGCAATTAGTATAGAAGCACTGTCTTTGACTTATCTGAAAGTTTCCCAGGCGAGCTATTCACAAGTAAATCCTAGACGCTCGATCTTGGTTACTTTCGCTTTCGCGGCTGGCAGCAAAGTTCAGAACCATGTTTCTGTGAATAACTCTTGAACCGTAAGTCACAGACGCTCGCTCTTGGCTGCATGCGTTTCAGCTCGTGGCAGCCAGTCTAAAAAATCACTATCTTGGACTTCTCTGGATGTTTCCCAGGCGAGCTATTGGCAGCATGTTCAGAACCACTGTTTCTGAGGCTAATTCTTGAACCGTAAGTCATAGACGCTCGATCTTGGCGGCATTCGTCTCAGCGCCTGGCAATTAGTACAGAAGCACTGTTTCCCACTGTTTCTGAGGCTAATTCTTGAACCGTAAGTCATAGACGCTCGATCTTGGCGGCATTCGTCTCAGCGCCTGGCAATTAGTATAGAAGCACTGTTTCCCACTGTTTCTGAGGCTAATTCTTGAACCGTAAGTCTTAGACGCTTGATCTTGGCGGCATTCGTCTCAGCGCCTGGCAATTAGTATAGAAGCACTGTCTTTGACTTCTCTGGATGTTTCCCAGGCGATCTATTCACAAGTAAATCCTAGACGCTCGATCTTGGTTACTTTCGCTTTCGCGGCTGGCAGCAAAGTTCAGAACCATGTTTCTGTGAATAACTCTTGAACCGTAAGTCACAGACGCTCGCTCTTGGCTGCATTCGTTTCAGCTCGTGGCAGCCAGTCTAAAAAAACACTATCTTGGACTTCTCTGGATGTTTCCCAGGCGAGCTATTGGCAGCATGTTCAAAACCACTGTTTCTGAGGCTAATTCTTGAACCGTAAGTCATAGACGCTCGATCTTGGCGGCATTCGTCTCAGCGCCTGGCAATTAGTATAGAAGCACTGTTTCCCACTGTTTCTGAGGCTAATTCTTGAACCGTAAGTCATAGACGCTCGATCTTGGCGGCATTCGTCTCAGCGCCTGGCAATTAGTATAGAAGCACTGTTTCCCACTGTTTCTGAGGCTAATTCTTGAACCATAAGTCTTAGACGCTTGATCTTGGCGGCATTCGTCTCAGCGCCTGGCAATTAGTATAGAAGCACTGTCTTTGACTTCTCTGGATGTTTCCCAGGCGAGCTATTCACAAGTAAATCCTAGACGCTCGATCTTGGTTACTTTCGCTTTCGCGGCTGGCAGCAAAGTTCAGAACCATGTTTATGTGAATAACTTTCGAACCGTAAGTCACAGACGCTCGCTCTTGGCTGCATTCGTTTCAGCTCGTGGCAGCCAGTCTAAAAAACACTATCTTGGACTTCTCTGGATGTTTCCCCGGCGAGCTATTGGCAGCATGTTCAAAACCACTGTTTCTGAGGCTAATTCTTGAACCGTAAGTCATAGACGCTCGATCTTGGCGGCATTCGTCTCAGCGCCTGGCAATTAGTATAGAAGCACTGTTTCCCACTGTTTCTGAGGCTAATTATTGAACCGTAAGTCTTAGACGCTTGATCTTGGCGGCATTCGTCTCAGCGCCTGCCAATTAGTATGGAAGCACTATCTTTGACTTCTCTGGATGTTTCCCAGGCGAGCTATTGACAAGTAAATCCTAGACGCTCGATCTTGGTTATTTTCGCTTTCGCGGCTAGCAGCAAAGTTCCGAACCATGTTTCTGTGAATAACTCTTGAACCGTAAGTCACAGACGCTCGCTCTTGGCTGCATTCGTTTCAGCTCGTGGCAGCCAGTCTAAAAAACACTATCTTGGACTTCTCTGGATGTTTCCCAGGCGAGCTATTGGCAGCATGTTTTGAACCACTGTTTCTGAGGCTAATTCTTGAACCGTAAGTCATAGACGCTCGATCTTGGCGGCATTCGTCTCAGCGCCTGGCAATTAGTATAGAAGCACTGTTTCCCACTGTTTCTGAGGCTAATTCTTGAACCGTAAGTCTTAGACGCTTGATCTTGGCGGCATTCGTCTCAGCGCCTGGCAATTAGTATAGAAGCACTGTCTTTGACTTTTCTGGATGTTTCCCAGGCGAGCTATTCACAAGTAAATCCTAGACGCTCGATCTTGGTTACTTTCGCTTTCGCGGCTGGCAGCAAAGTTCAGAACCATGTTTCTGTGAATAACTCTTGAATCGTAAGTCACAGACGCTCGCTCTTGGTTGCATTCGTTTCAGCTCGTGGCAGCCAGTCTAAAAAACACTATATTGGACTTCTCTGGATGTTTCCCAGGCGAGCTATTAGCAGCATGTTCAGAACCACTGTTTCTGAGGCTAATTCTTGAACCGTAAGTCATAGACGCTCGATCTTGGCGGCATTCGTCTCAGCGCCTGGCAATTAGTATAGAAGCACTGTTTCCCACTGTTTCTGAGGCTAATTCTTGAACCGTAAGTCTTAGACGCTTGATCTTGGCGGCATTCGTCTCAGCGCCTGGCAATTAGTATAGAAGCACTGTCTTTGACTTATCTGAAAGTTTCCCAGGCGAGCTATTCACAAGTAAATCCTAGACGCTCGATCTTGGTTACTTTCGCTTTCGCGGCTGGCAGCAAAGTTCAGAACCATGTTTCTGTGAATAACTCTTGAACCGTAAGTCACAGACGCTCGCTCTTGGCTGCATGCGTTTCAGCTCGTGGCAGCCAGTCTAAAAAATCACTATCTTGGACTTCTCTGGATGTTTCCCAGGCGAGCTATTGGCAGCATGTTCAGAACCACTGTTTCTGAGGCTAATTCTTGAACCGTAAGTCATAGACGCTCGATCTTGGCGGCATTCGTCTCAGCGCCTGGCAATTAGTACAGAAGCACTGTTTCCCACTGTTTCTGAGGCTAATTCTTGAACCGTAAGTCATAGACGCTCGATCTTGGCGGCATTCGTCTCAGCGCCTGGCAATTAGTATAGAAGCACTGTTTCCCACTGTTTCTGAGGCTAATTCTTGAACCGTAAGTCTTAGACGCTTGATCTTGGCGGCATAAGTCTCAGCGCCTGGCAATTAGTATAGAAGCACTGTCTTTGACTTATCTGAAAGTTTCCCAGGCGAGCTATTCACAAGTAAATCCTAGACGCTCGATCTTGGTTATTTTCGCTTTCGCGGCTGGCAGCAAAGTTCCGAACTATGTTTATGTGAATAACTCTTGAACCGTAGGTCACAGACGCTCGCTCTTGGCTGCATTCGTTTCAGCTCGTGGCAGCCAGTCTAAAAAAACACTATCTTGGACTTCTCTGGATGTTTCCCAGGCGAGCTATTGGCAGCATGTTTTGAACCACTGTTTCTGAGGCTAATTCTTGAACCGTAAGTCATAGACGCTCGATCTTGGCGGCATTCGTCTCAGCGCCTGGCAATTAGTGTAGAAGCACTGTTTCCCACTGTTTCTGAGGCTAATTCTTGAACCGTAAGTCTTAGACGCTTGATCTTGGCGGCATTCGTCTCAGCGCCTGGCAATTAGTATAGAAGCACTGTCTTTGACTTCTCTGGATGTTTCCCAGGCGAGCTATTCACAAGTAAATCCTAGATGCTCGATCTTGGTTACTTTCGCTTTCGCGGCTGGCAGCAAAGTTCAGAACCATGTTTCTGTGAATAACTCTTGAACCGTAAATCACAGACGCTCGCTCTTGGCTGCATTCGTTTCAGCTCGTGGCAGCCAGTCTAAAAAAACACTATCTTGGACTTCTCTGGATGTTTCCCAGGCGAGCTATTGGCAGCATGTTCAAAACCACTGTTTCTGAGGCTAATTCTTGAACCGTAAGTCATAGACGCTCGATCTTGGCGGCATTCGTCTCAGCGCCTGGCAATTAGTATAGAAGCACTGTTTCCCACTGTTTCTGAGGCTAATTCTTGAACCGTAAGTCATAGACGCTCGATCTTGGCAGCATTCGTCTCAGCGCCTGGCAATTAGTATAGAAGCACTGTTTCCCACTGTTTCTGAGGCTAATTATTGAACCGTAAGTCTTAGACGCTTGATCTTGGCGGCATTCGTCTCAGCGCCTGGCAATTAGCATGGAAGCACTATCTTTGACTTCTCTGGATGTTTCCCAGGCGAGCTATTGACAAGTAAATCCTAGACGCTCGATCTTGGTTATTTTCGCTTTCGCGGCTGGCAGCAAAGTTCAGAACCATGTTTCTGTGAATAACTCTTGAATCGTAAGTCACAGACGCTCGCTCTTGGTTGCATTCGTTTCAGCTCGTGGCAGCCAGTCTAAAAAACACTATATTGGACTTCTCTGGATGTTTCCCAGGCGAGCTATTAGCAGCATGTTCAGAACCACTGTTTCTGAGGCTAATTCTTGAACCGTAAGTCATAGACGCTCGATCTTGGCGGCATTCGTCTCAGCGCCTGGCAATTAGTATAGAAGCACTGTTTCCCACTGCTTCTGAGGCTAATTCTTGAACCGTAAGTCTTAGACGCTTGATCTTGGCGGCATTCGTCTCAGCGCCTGGCAATTAGTATAGAAGCACTGTCTTTGACTTATCTGAAAGTTTCCCAGGCGAGCTATTCACAAGTAAATCCTAGACGCTCGATCTTGGTTACTTTCGCTTTCGCGGCTGGCAGCAAAGTTCAGAACCATGTTTCTGTGAATAACTCTTGAACCGTAAGTCACAGACGCTCGCTCTTGGCTGCATGCGTTTCAGCTCGTGGCAGCCAGTCTAAAAAATCACTATCTTGGACTTCTCTGGATGTTTCCCAGGCGAGCTATTGGCAGCATGTTCAGAACCACTGTTTCTGAGGCTAATTCTTGAACCGTAAGTCATAGACGCTCGATCTTGGCGGCATTCGTCTCAGCGCCTGGCAATTAGTACAGAAGCACTGTTTCCCACTGTTTCTGAGGCTAATTCTTGAACCGTAAGTCATAGACGCTCGATCTTGGCGGCATTCGTCTCAGCGCCTGGCAATTAGTATAGAAGCACTGTTTCCCACTGTTTCTGAGGCTAATTCTTGAACCGTAAGTCTTAGACGCTTGATCTTGGCGGCATAAGTCTCAGCGCCTGGCAATTAGTATAGAAGCACTGTCTTTGACTTATCTGAAAGTTTCCCAGGCGAGTTATTCACAAGTAAATCCTAGACGCTCGATCTTGGTTATTTTCGCTTTCGCGGCTGGCAGCAAAGTTCCGAACTATGTTTATGTGAATAACTCTTGAACCGTAGGTCACAGACGCTCGCTCTTGGCTGCATTCGTTTCAGCTCGTGGCAGCCAGTCTAAAAAACACTATCTTGGACTTCTCTGGATGTTTCCCAGGCGAGCTATTGGCAGCATGTTTTGAACCACTGTTTCTGAGGCTAATTCTTGAACCGTAAGTCATAGACGCTCGATCTTGGCGGCATTCGTCTCAGCGCCTGGCAATTAGTATAGAAGCACTGTTTCCCACTGTTTCTGAGGCTAATTCTTGAACCGTAAGTCTTAGACGCTTGATCTTGGCGGCATTCGTCTCAGCGCCTGGCAATTAGTATAGAAGCACTGTCTTTGACTTCTCTGGATGTTTCCCAGGCGAGCTATTCACAAGTAAATCCTAGACGCTCGATCTTGGTTACTTTCGCTTTCGCGGCTGGCAGCAAAGTTCAGAACCATGTTTCTGTGAATAACTCTTGAACCGTAAGTCACAGACGCTCGCTCTTGGCTGCATTCGTTTCAGCTCGTGGCAGCCAGTCTAAAAAAACACTATCTTGGACTTCTCTGGATGTTTCCCAGGCGAGCTATTGGCAGCATGTTCAAAACCACTGTTTCTGAGGCTAATTCTTGAACCGTAAGTCATAGACGCTCGATCTTGGCGGCATTCGTCTCAGCGCCTGGCAATTAGTATAGAAGCACTGTTTCCCACTGTTTCTGAGGCTAATTCTTGAACCGTAAGTCATAGACGCTCGATCTTGGCGGCATTCGTTTCAGCTCGTGGCAGTCAGTCTAAAAAACACTATCTTGGACTTCTCCGGATGTTTCCCAGTCGAGCTATTGGCAGCATGTTTAGAACCACTGTTTCTGAGGCTAATTCTTGAACCGTAAGTCATAGACGCTCGATCTTGGCGGCATTCGTCTCAGCACCTGGAAATTAGTATAGAAGCACTGTTTCCCACTGTTTCTGAGGCTAATTCTTGAACCGTAAGTCATAGACGCTCGATCTTGGCGGCATTCGTCTCAGCGCCTGGCAATTAGTATAGAAGCACTGTCTTTGACTTCACTGGATGTTTCCCAGGCGAGCTATTGACAAGTAAATCCTAGACGCTCGATCTTGGTTATTTTCGCTTTCGCGGCTGGCAGCAAAGTTCAGAACCATGTTTCTGTGAATAACTCTTGAACCGTAAGTGACAGACGCTCGCTCTTGGCTGCTTTCGTTTCAGCTCGTGGCAGCCAGTCTAAAAAACACTGTCTTGGACTTCTCTGGATGTTTCCCAGGCGAGCTATTGGCAGCATGTTCAGAACCACTGTTTCTGAGGCTAATTCTTGAACCGTAAGTCATAGACGCTCGATCTTGGCGGCATTCGTCTCAGCGCCTGGCAATTAGTATAGAAGCACTGTTTCCCACTGTTTCTGAGGCTAATTCTTGAACCGTAAGTCTTAGACGCTTGATCTTGGCGGCATTCGTCTCAGCGCCTGGCAATTAGTATAGCTGCACTGTCTTTGACTTCTCTGGATGTTTTCCAGGCGAGCTATTCACAAGTAAATCCTAGACGCTCGATCTTGGTTGCTTTCGCTTTCGCGGCTGGCAGCAAAGTTCAGAACCATGTTTATGTGAATAACTTTTGAACCGTAAGTCACAGACGCTCGCTCTTGGCTGCATTCGTTTCAGCTCGTGGCAGCCAGTCTAAAAAAAACACTATCTTGGACTTCTCTGGATGTTTCCCAGGCGAGCTATTGGCAGCATGTTCAGAACCACTGTTTCTGAGGCTAATTCTTGAACCGTAAGTCATAGACGCTCGATCTTGGCGGCATTCGTCTCAGCTCCTGGCAATTAGTATAGAAGCACTGTTTCCCACTGTTTCTGAGGCTAATTCTTGAACCGTAAGTCTTAGACGCTTGATCTTGGCGGCATTCGTCTCAGCGCCTGGCAATTAGTATAGAAGCACTGTCTTTGACTTCTCTGGATGTTTCCCAGGCGAGCTATTCACAAGTAAATCCTAGACGCTCGATCTTGGTTACTTTCGCTTTCGCGGCTGGCAGCAAAGTTCAGAACCATGTTTCTGTGAATAACTCTTGAATCGTAAGTCACAGACACTCGCTCTTGGTTGCATTCGTTTCAGCTCGTGGCAGCCAGTCTAAAAAACACTATATTGGACTTCTCTGGATGTTTCCCAGGCGAGCTATTAGCAGCATGTTCAGAACCACTGTTTCTGAGGCTAATTCTTGAACCGTAAGTCATAGACGCTCGATCTTGGCGGCATTCGTCTCAGCGCCTGGCAATTAGTATAGAAGCACTGTTTCCCACTGTTTCTGAGGCTAATTCTTGAACCGTAAGTCTTAGACGCTTGATCTTGGCGGCATTCGTCTCAGCGCCTGGCAATTAGTATAGAAGCACTGTCTTTGACTTATCTGAAAGTTTCCCAGGCGAGCTATTGACAAGTAAATCCTAGACGCTCGATCTTGGTTACTTTCGCTTTCGCGGCTGGCAGCAAAGTTCAGAACCATGTTTCTGTGAATAACTCTTGAACCGTAAGTCACAGACGCTCGCTCTTGGCTGCATGCGTTTCAGCTCGTGGCAGCCAGTCTAAAAAATCACTATCTTGGACTTCTCTGGATGTTTCCCAGGCGAGCTATTGGCCGCATGTTCAGAACCACTGTTTCTGAGGCTAATTCTTGAACCGTAAGTCATAGACGCTCGATCTTGGCGGCATTCGTCTCAGCGCCTGGCAATTAGTACAGAAGCACTGTTTCCCACTGTTTCTGAGGCTAATTCTTGAACCGTAAGTCTTAGACGCTTGATCTTGGCGGCATTCGTCTCAGCGCCTGGCAATTAGTATAGAAGCACTGTCTTTGACTTCTCTGGATGTTTCCCAGGCGAGCTATTCACAAGTAAATCCTAGACGCTCGATCTTGGTTACTTTCGCTTTCGCGGCTGGCAGCAAAGTTCAGAACCATGTTTCTGTGAATAACTCTTGAACCGTAAGTCACAGACGCTCGCTCTTGGCTGCATTCGTTTCAGCTCGTGGCAGCCAGTCTAAAAAAACACTATCTTGGACTTCTCTGGATGTTTCCCAGGCGAGCTATTGGCAGCATGTTCAAAACCACTGTTTCTGAGGCTAATTCTTGAACCGTAAGTCATAGACGCTCGATCTTGGCGGCATTCGTCTCAGCGCCTGGCAATTAGTATAGAAGCACTGTCTTTGACTTCTCTGGATGTTTCCCAGGCGAACTATTGACTAGTAAATCCTAGACGCTCGATCTTGGTTATTTTCGCTTTCGCGGCTGGCAGCAAAGTTCCGAACCATGTTTCTGTGAATAACTCTTGAACCGTAAGTCATAGACGCTCGATCTTGGCGGCATTCGTCTCAGCGCCTGGCAATTAGTATAGAAGCACTGTTTCCCACTGTTTCTGAGGCTAATTCTTGAACCGTAAGTCTTAGACGCTTGATCTTGGCGGCATTCGTCTCAGCGCCTGGCAATTAGTATAGAAGCACTGTCTTTGACTTTTCTGGATGTTTCCCAGGCGAGCTATTCACAAGTAAATCCTAGACGCTCGATCTTGGTTACTTTCGCTTTCGCGGCTGGCAGCAAAGTTCAGAACCATGTTTCTGTGAATAACTCTTGAACCGTAAGTCACAGACGCTCGCTCTTGGCTGCATGCGTTTCAGCTCGTGGCAGCCAGTCTAAAAAAACACTATCTTGGACTTCTCTGGATGTTTCCCAGGCGAGCTATTGGCAGCATGTTCAGAACCACTGTTTCTGAGGCTAATTCTTGAACCGTAAGTCATAGACGCTCGATCTTGGCGGCATTCGTCTCAGCGCCTGGCAATTAGTACAGAAGCACTGTTTCCCACTGTTTCTGAGGCTAATTCTTGAACCGTAAGTCATAGACGCTCGATCTTGGCGGCATTCGTCTCAGCGCCTGGCAATTAGTATAGAAGCACTGTTTCCCACTGTTTCTGAGGCTAATTCTTGAACCGTAAGTCTTAGACGCTTGATCTTGGCGGCATAAGTCTCAGCGCCTGGCAATTAGTATAGAAGCACTGTCTTTGACTTATCTGAAAGTTTCCCAGGCGAGCTATTCACAAGTAAATCCTAGACGCTCGATCTTGGTTATTTTCGCTTTCGCGGCTGGCAGCAAAGTTCCGAACCATGTTTATGTGAATAACTCTTGAACCGTAGGTCACAGACGCTCGCTCTTGGCTGCATTCGTTTCAGCTCGTGGCAGCCAGTCTAAAAAACACTATCTTGGACTTCTCTGGATGTTTCCCAGGCGAGCTATTGGCAGCATGTTTTGAACCACTGTTTCTGAGGCTAATTCTTGAACCGTAAGTCATAGACGCTCGATCTTGGCGGCATTCGTCTCAGCGCCTGGCAATTAGTATAGAAGCACTGTTTCCCACTGTTTCTGAGGCTAATTCTTGAACCGTAAGTCTTAGACGCTTGATCTTGGCGGCATTCGTCTCAGCGCCTGGCAATTAGTATAGAAGCACTGTCTTTGACTTCTCTGGATGTTTCCCAGGCGAGCTATTCACAAGTAAATCCTAGACGCTCGATCTTGGTTACTTTCGCTTTCGCGGCTGGCAGCAAAGTTCAGAACCATGTTTCTGTGAATAACTCTTGAACCGTAAGTCACAGACGCTCGCTCTTGGCTGCATTCGTTTCAGCTCGTGGCAGCCAGTCTAAAAAAACACTATCTTGGACTTCTCTGGATGTTTCCCAGGCGAGCTATTGGCAGCATGTTCAAAACCACTGTTTCTGAGGCTAATTCTTGAACCGTAAGTCATAGACGCTCGATCTTGGCGGCATTCGTCTCAGCGCCTGGCAATTAGTATAGAAGCACTGTTTCCCACTGTTTCTGAGGCTAATTCTTGAACCGTAAGTCATAGACGCTCGATCTTGGCGGCATTCGTCTCAGCGCCTGGCAATTAGTATAGAAGCACTGTTTCCCACTGTTTCTGAGGCTAATTCTTGAACCGTAAGTCTTAGACGCTTGATCTTGGCGGCATTCGTCTCAGCGCCTGGCAATTAGTATAGAAGCACTGTCTTTGACTTCTCTGGATGTTTCCCAGGCGAGCTATTCACAAGTAAATCCTAGACGCTCGATCTTGGTTACTTTCACTTTCGCGGCTGGCAGCAAAGTTCAGAACCATGTTTCTGTGAATAACTCTTGAATCGTAAGTCACAGACGCTCGCTCTTGGTTGCATTCGTTTCAGCTCGTGGCAGCCAGTCTAAAAAACACTATATTGGACTTCTCTGGATGTTTCCCAGGCGAGCTATTAGCAGCATGTTCAGAACCACTGTTTCTGAGGCTAATTCTTGAACCGTAAGTCTTAGACGCTTGATCTTGGCGGCATTCGTCTCAGCGCCTGGCAATTAGTATAGCTGCACTGTCTTTGACTTCTCTGGATGTTTTCCAGGCGAGCTATTCACAAGTAAATCCTAGACGCTCGATCTTGGTTGCTTTCGCTTTCGCGGCTGGCAGCAAAGTTCAGAACCATGTTTATGTGAATAACTTTTGAACCGTAAGTCACAGACGCTCGCTCTTGGCTGCATTCGTTTCAGCTCGTGGCAGCCAGTCTAAAAAAAACACTATCTTGGACTTCTCTGGATGTTTCCCAGGCGAGCTATTGGCAGCATGTTCAGAACCACTGTTTCTGAGGCTAATTCTTGAACCGTAAGTCATAGACGCTCGATCTTGGCGGCATTCGTCTCAGCGCCTGGCAATTAGTATAGAATCACTGTCTTTGACTTCTCTGGATGTTTCCCAGGCGAACTATTGACTAGTAAATCCTAGACGCTCGATCTTGGTTATTTTCGCTTTCGCGGCTGGCAGCAAAGTTCCGAACCATGTTTCTGTGAATAACTCTTGAACCGTAAGTCACAGACGCTCGCTCTTGGCTGCATTCGTTTCAGCTCGTGGCAGCCAGTCTAAAAAACACTATCTTGGACTTCTCTGGATGTTTCCCAGGCGAGCTATTGGCAGCATGTTTTGAACCACTGTTTCTGAGGCTAATTCTTGAACCGTAAGTCATAGACGCTCGATCTTGGCGGCATTCGTCTCAGCGCCTGGCAATTAGTATAGAAGCACTGTTTCCCACTGTTTCTGAGGCTAATTCTTGAACCGTAAGTCTTAGACGCTTGATCTTGGCGGCATTCGTCTCAGCGCCTGGCAATTAGTATAGAAGCACTGTCTTTGACTTTTCTGGATGTTTCCCAGGCGAGCTATTCACAAGTAAATCCTAGACGCTCGATCTTGGTTACTTTCGCTTTCGCGGCTGGCAGCAAAGTTCAGAACCATGTTTCTGTGAATAACTCTTGAATCGTAAGTCACAGACGCTCGCTCTTGGTTGCATTCGTTTCAGCTCGTGGCAGCCAGTCTAAAAAACACTATATTGGACTTCTCTGGATGTTTCCCAGGCGAGCTATTAGCAGCATGTTCAGAACCACTGTTTCTGAGGCTAATTCTTGAACCGTAAGTCATAGACGCTCGATCTTGGCGGCATTCGTCTCAGCGCCTGGCAATTAGTATAGAAGCACTGTTTCCCACTGTTTCTGAGGCTAATTCTTGAACCGTAAGTCTTAGACGCTTGATCTTGGCGGCATTCGTCTCAGCGCCTGGCAATTAGTATAGAAGCACTGTCTTTGACTTCTCTGGATGTTTCCCAGGCGAGCTATTCACAAGTAAATCTCTTTGTTTCAGGTTATAGAGAGGATGGGCTTTCCGCCAATTTTCGTTAAGGCCATTAGGAGCCTGTATGAAGAAATAGGGAGTTGGATTCTAGTTAATGGCTTTCTAAGCAATAGAGTTAGTGTTTCCTCGGGAGTCAGACAAGGCTGCCCGCTATCACCGCTAGTTTTTATTTGTGCTATGGAACCTTTATTCTGCATGATACGGAGTGACAAGTTTATGGGAGGGGTAAAAATACCTGGGAGTGGGGGCCAGTGTGTGAAAGTCTTAGGTTATATGGATGATGTGTGTGTGGTGAGTGAAAATAAAGCTGAATTGTTAAGAGCTAAACTATTAGCCAACATATATTGTGGAGCATCGGCTTTCAGAATAAATTGGGACAAATGTGAAGTCAAATGTTTTGGAGGTGCATGTGACATGTCTGATGTGGGGGTTAAAATTGTTGACAGTATAAAAGTTCTGGGTCTTCAGTTTGATGAAAGATTAAATGGTCAGCAGAGCTGGGGAACGGTGAGGGAGAAAATAGCGAGAAAACTGGATTTCTGGGAATTGAGGGATTTAACTTACACTGGAAAGGTGTTGATGGTCAAATGTGTAATTTTGCCCATGTTGCTGTATGTGGCGAACATTTTCCCACCCAGTTACATGGAACTCAGAAAAATTAATAGGGTTATCTTCCTCTTCCTATGGGGTTGTAAAATGGAAAGAGTTAAACGGAGTACAGTAGTGAAATCTAGGAAAAACGGAGGATTGGGTTTCCCTGATGTTCACCTTTTTCTAGCCATTAACCTTATAGTTACTGTATTGAGACTGTTTAAAGGTAACACAAAAGTAGCCCACATGATTCGATACTCGGGAGGATGGATATGGTGTAGAATGGGATGGTGTAGCCGTAACCTGCGACAACCCGTGGCCTTTCTTTGTCCATCCTGGTATAAATGTATAGAAATTTTTGTTATTAAACATGAACTGTGTGACTTAAGTACAACGGACCTATGCAATAAAAATAAAGTCCTGGCAGCCTGTACAAAGGATGAGACGACGACCAACATAGATCTCCTGACATCTGTAGAAACCCAACAGGTATGGAAAAATCTGTCTATGGATGGTATGACTAACAAACAAACACAGGTAATGTGGCTCAGTATGCAAGGGGCCTTACCAGTCAGGGAAGTACAGAAAAAGAGGGATTTAGTAAGAACGGATATGTGCCCAAGACAGGGATGCGGGGGCAGGGAAAGCATTCTGCACCTCTTCTGGAATTGTGATTTTGCGCAACGGGTTTTAGACCAATTAAAAAACGTAGTCAAAGAACTGACAGGGATTCAATACCTCACATTTGACTATGTTCTTTTTGGAATAGGGTTGACAGACAAACACAAGAGCCGAGTGTTATGGTTGCTCATGTTATGTGTCAAAGAAGTCTTATGGGACGCCAGAAACATTTATGTATATAAACGGGAAGTGTGGGAGGACTCTGATTGTGTCAAATTGATTTTAAGCCGACTGTACTTATGTTACCTTTGGGATAAACGGAAAGGAGACAAGTTTGACGCTGAAGGTGTTTGGAAGTTCAAAAAATGGAAACACCTAGTTTAAAATAAAAACATACACTTAAAATTGTATTTATCCTGTTAAATTTTACCTGCACACCTTTTGTCAAATAAAAAATAAATGAATAAGAACCACATGATGACCTGGTTATGGCTTGAAATCTTGATGAGTTTGCTTTTTGTCAAGTTATTTAGGCCTTTACCACCAGACCTGATGGTTTTAAAAAAAAAAAAAAAAAAAAAAAAAAAAAAATCTGTTCTTATCAGTTTAATATCTGATACGTCCCCTATCTGGGGACCATATATTAAATGGATTTTTAGAACAGGGAGATGGAAATAGAGCTTGCTCTGTCCACTCCACGCATTGACCTGGTATTGCAGTATTTCCAGGACCGGTGCACCCTTTCCTTATGTGTTGACTAAAATCAGATTCCAAAAGTGTTTTTTGTGTTTGCCATTGTTTCTGTCTTTCTGAAGGGATCTCCCCTTTTAATCCCATTATTTCAACACCTGTTGGACAATGCATGAGTGATAATGAGCTAATTGATTAAATGCAATTAATGAATACATTGCCACCTCTTGTTTTGTGTCGTCTGTGTGTCTGTGTTTCCGGCATTTCACATTGGAACAGCTCATTCACCTTCCTTGTCTTCTCTCCGCCCTCCCTTTTAGGTAAGTTAAAGAGCTGCACCTGAGCCAGCCACTGATTGATGCAGCACCACAGTCAAATAGTGGAGTGGAGTAGGGGAACAGCAAACAGCCATTAAAGCCGCCCGCCCGCCACAATGGACCTACCTGTGTACACTAGATGGATGTGATGGAATGTACTGTCGTCCCTACATTTCAAGAAGGAGTAAGAATTGCAGTTGCAACAAAGCCTTGCTTGCCTACAAAGAGAGCAGCAATTTGGATTTGTTACTATGTTACCTAGAAGAATAACAAACTGTGCAAGGATGGAGGTTGTAGGAGCAAGGAGAAGTTGTCTGTAAAGTTGGTGGATGCTTATTTTCCATTTTGCAGTCCCTTGTCTCCCTCTTGTGGCCTCCTGGAGGCAACTAGCTGTGCAAAAAAAGACAGCCTGGCGGCCGGCTGTTGCAGTGTTGCCCTCTCAGGCAACACTGAGTGACTAACTGAGCCGCACCGTCTTATATAAAGTTCAGACGGAACTTTGCACGTGTCATAGTGGAGCCCTGAGGAGCCAGAGCCAGCTTTCTGACATCATAATGGGGCCTCAGAGATAAAAGCCTGGGCCCAGGCAGTGTTGGTCAGTGCTGCTCAGCAGGCAGCACTGGACTGGACTGGATTACAGCTGATACAAGGTGTGAAGGAACAAGGGGTGGCTGTGGGCATGCACTTGCTGCCGCTGCCAGTGTTAATCTGAATGGCAGCAGGGCATTTGGGCGCTGCCAGGAAGGCGTTTTTATGTAGATTCCTCCTCTTTCAGCACTGCATTGTGGTGCAAGCAAAAGAAGCAAATCCTGTCTGGCTTCCTCTCCGGCCTTTATTCACCTCCCGTGTAGCTGTGAGTGTGTGAGCCTGCAGGGCCCCATGGAATTGCCTAGAAGTAGGCTGAATCGCTGCAAGGGCTGAACAGCAGTATCGGGCAGGCTCGGGCAACGCGCGGCCCGTTCGGGTTATCGCTTCTCGGCCTTTTGGCTCAGATCAGAGTTTATTGCTCTGGTCTGGGTCGGGGGTGCGAGTGTTCCTGTGGTAGCAGGAGACCTTTTGAGTGGCGATCCTCCTATGGTCCTGGACCGATAGGCTGAAAAGATGGCAGGTATGGAATTTTCCTCAGGTATCCAGAAGACAGTCCGGCTGAAGGTGGAGATCTCTGACAGCGTGAAGAACAGCATCTCATATGTTGGACACGAAATTGTGGAGAAGATGGCTGGTATTTCCCTGGAAAATGATGTTTTTTGTATTCAAGAATCAAAAAAACAAGGTATCTATGACATTTCCTTTTATGTGGATGGGACCTGCCTGCTATTCTATGAATGTCTGAAGACCAATGCATCTAACCAGGTACTGAGGAATGTCACATTTGTTCCACTGTTTGAACTAGAAGAAAAAACTGTTTTTATCCATGTGTTTAACCCTTTCACGGATGTTAATATCCTAAAGAACTTTCTTGGACAGTACTGTTTAAGTGTGAAAGGAGGGGTAAGGCAGAAAAGTATCCTTAACATCTTTAATGGAACATATAAATTCTGGGTGAAATTAAGACCTGATGAAAGCTGTATTGGGGGAGTGAGACACCCACCTGCCAATTTTTCTGTGGCTGGAAACAGAGGCTATCTGTATTATCAAGGACAGCCATCCTTTTGCAGGAACTGCTTTAAATTTGGCCATTTAAAGGAGGATTGCCCAGGGGTTAAACTGTGCAGGAACTGTAAAAATCCTGGACATGAGGCTGGGGCGTGTCCACAGCCTAGAGCCTGTGATTTATGTGGATTGACTGGGCATATGTACAGAGACTGTCCTGAAGTGGTAAAGAGGAGGGAAGAAAGGAAGAAGCAGGAGGAGGCTAGGAAGCAAAGGAATCAAATGGATCTTGATAGGAAGAGGGAGGAAGGAGCAAGATTCTTGAGGATGTCTGAGGAGGCTGAAAAAAGACAAAATGAAGCTGTGCAAGACCAGCAGCAGGTGGAAATGGGGGAGGGGTTGATTAGCCCAGCTGTGGAATCTCCCATGAGCATTTTGATTGATGAGTCAGCAAGAATAGACTGGTCTCTCTCCGAGGAAGATGAACCTCCTGGGGGGGAAGTGACTGTCACAGGTGCAGAATGTTTTCGTCCCCCCAGGAAAACGGCAAAAAAGCCACGTTTTGAGAAGGTGGAAGAAGAGGCGATTTCGTTGGAGAACCCATTCGAATGTTTATTTGAGGCCCATATGGATACAGGCTCTGGCGGAGAAGGTTCTTCCAAAGTACTCCAGAGGAAAATCTTAAAATAATGGCGTTGCTAAATTTTCTTCCTTTGGGTTGTTTTAGATTATGTCTTTGAAGTTTTTGTCATCCAATGTGCGTATGTTTAGGAGTAGAGCCAGAAGAGCTCTTATACTAGATATATTAGCAAATCAAAATGTTGATGTAATTTGTGTTCAAGAGTGTGGATTGGATTTTGTGGTAGGGCAGGAGGAGTGGGTGCACGGGCCTGCAATATGGTCAGTGTCAAACAAAAATAGAAATGATGGTGTGGGGATTTTATTCAAAAACAAAAAAATAGAAATTTGTAGTCATACTGTTATTGAGGAGGGAAGGTGTGTGATGGTGGTGGTGAGATTTAATAGAGTGAATGTTCGTATAATTAATATATATGCTCCAGTTAATAAGAATGAAAGAGTGGAATTGTTTGAAAAAGTTAAAATGTTTTTGCCTGGGAAGGATCCGGTTGTGTGGATAGGGGACTTTAATTGTGAGATTGATGGAAAAAATGTGGATGTGTCTGGTAATGTGGTTAAAAATATATTGTTTGATTTTCAGTTGAAGGATGTGATAAAATTATGTGGGGTAGACCCCCAAGATACATATTTTTCAGACAGGGGTATTTATAGTTCGAGACTAGATATGTGTTTTGTGTCGAAAGGTATTATGGGCAAAAATTATATGCAAATGAGGGTAATATATTCGGATCATGAGTGTGTGATGTGTGAACTGGTTTTGGATGTGGAATGTATAAGTGGGAGGGGTTTATGGAAATTAAATGTTAATTTGTTAGAAGATGAGGAGGTGTATGGGAAATATGTTAATTTGTATGGGAGTTGGTGTAGAAGGAAGAATGAGTTTGTAGATGTGTTGGAGTGGTGGGATTGGGTGAAGGAAAAGACAAAAGTATATTTTAAGAAAGTTGGTTATAGAAGAGCAGCTGGTAGAAGGAGAAAGTATGAGTGCTTGTATAAAAGATTGGGGTTTTTGAGAAGTTTGAAGAAGAATGGTTGGGAGGTGGATGAGAAGATTGAGGAAGTTAAGAAGAATATGAAAGAATGGATGGTGAAAAAGGGTAAGGAAATTATGTATCAAGCAAGATTGGATAAGTTAGAAAAGAATGAGAAATGTTCGAGATATTTTTTTAAAAAAGTGATTGGGAGAAAAGAGGATTTGGTATGTGTGTATGATAAGGATGGGAATGTGGTAAAAGGGAAAGTGGTGTTAGGAGTGGTTGAAGAGTTTTACAGAGAATTGTATGCAGTAAAGGAGTGTGATAGAGATTTGGAGTCGGAGGTGGTGGCTGTGATTGAGAAGCAGGTGGACAGAGTGGAGTATGATAGGCTGGTGAGAGGAGTTGGGGAGGAAGAGGTTAAATCAGCTATTGAAAGCATGTCAGTGAATAGAACACCGGGAGAGGATGGGTTGCCAGTGGAGTTTTATAAGCGAATGTGGGATGTGATTAAGTTAGATATGATTGAGATATATGTTTTTATGCGGGAAAAGTGTAGATTGGCGGAGAGTATGAAGAGTGGAGTGGTTGTGCTGATTTATAAGAAAGGGGATGAGAAGGATGTAAGGAATTGGAGACCTATAACTTTGTTGAATGTGGATTACAAGATTTTTGCTAAAATGATTGCCAATAGAATGAGAGATGTGATCGATCAGGTGATTGGGGAGGATCAAGTGTGTGGAATTCCTGGGAGAAGGATTGGGGAGAATCTTTGTTTATTGAGAGATGTGTTGTGGGATGCAAGGGAGAGAAAGCAAGAGCTTAGTGTGTTATCTATTGATTTTGAAAAAGCGTTTGATAGGTTGTCGCATGATTTTTTGTTTAGAGTGTTGGTGAGGATGGGGTTTCCTGGAGAGTTTGTGAATATGGTGAGGATGTTGTATAAGGGTGTGGGCAGTAAGATTTTGATAAACGGATGGGTGAGTGAAGAAGTGAAGGTGTGTTCGGGTGTAAGGCAGGGATGCCCTTTGTCCCCTATAATCTTTGTGTGTGCTTTAGAACCATTATTAGAGATGATTAGGAAGGATAAGTGTATGAGAGGAGTGCAGATTCCAGGGAGTGGTGGGAAAGGGCTGAAAGTGTTGGCGTATATGGACGATGTGTGTGTGCTGTGTGATTCTTTTGCAGTTTTGAGGAGGGCAAAATTATTGGTGTCTTTGTTTTGTGGTGCGTCAGCTTTTAGGGTAAATTGGAAGAAAAGTGAGTATAAGAGGTTTGGATGTTCAGGTATGAATGAGGACTTGGGGGTGAAAAGAGTGGACGGTGCGATTCAAATTTTGGGGGTTAAAATGGATGAAAAATTGGATGGAAGTGAGAGTTGGGTAGATGTGGAGAAAAGAGTGAGTAGGAAGTTGAGATTTTGGAGTTTGAGAGAGTTGACGTTTGAAGGAAAGATAATGGTGATAAAAAGTGTGATTTTGCCGATTTTTCTGTATCTTGCTGTGGTGTTTCCTCCGGGGTATATGGTTGTAAGGAAATTGAATAGAATTATGTTTGTGTTTTTTTGGGGAACGACAATGGAGAGAGTGAGAAGAGAGACTGTGCTGAAGGACTGGGTGAATGGGGGTATGAATTTTCCTAATATTGAAGTGTATTTAGGGGTGAATGTGATGTTTGCAGTGAAGAGGATGCTGGGAGGTGATTGGAAATTTGCATGCATGGTGAGATTTCTGGGTGGGAAGGTGTTAGGGAAAATAGGATGGATAAAAAGATATTTAAGGAAGCCGTATGCGTTTGTGAGTCCTAAATGGTATGAGTTTATTGAGAATTTTATGAGGAAATTTGGATTGACAGCGGTGAAGAAAGAATGTTTGAAAGATAAGAAGAGTGTGTTTAAGTGTATAAAAGATATGGAAGTCCAATGTAATATAAATATGGTGAGAGGTCAGTGTGTTGGTAAGGTGTGGAAGGGGTTGAGGACAGATGGTATTACAAATAGACAGAGAGAGATTGTATGGCAGAGTTTGCATGGTGGGTTGTCAGTTAGAGAGTTTCAGAAAAATCGTGGAGTTGTGAGGAGTGATTTGTGTCCAAGAGAGAATTGTGGTGGGAGTGAAAGTATAGTGCATCTGTTTTGGAATTGTGGGGTGGCACAGGGAGTTTGGAGGGGTATGGGTCCGTTACTTAAGGAGTTGGTTGGGATTAATAGGTTATGCATGGAAATAGTTTTGTTTGGGCTTGCGAGTGTAAGTCAGAAAAATCAAAGGGTATTATTTGTCATATTAGCAATTATAAAAGAGGTTTTGTGGGATGTTAGGAACCTGTATGTGTTTAGAAAGAAAAATGTAACTGTGGAAAGATGTTTGAGAATGGTATTGGATAGGATGTATACAGTGTATTTGGTAGATAAGGAAAGGTTGGGGGAGGTGGATGCAGAAGGGATTTGGAAGGTTTTGAAGTGGAGGTATATGGTGAGAGTGTAGTGGAGGGGTGGAATTTTTATATTGTTTCTGTATTTGCTTTGTGTTATATGAAAATTTAAAAAACCAAAATGAAAAAGCCTGATGATGATTGGATGGAATCGTTCAGAAATGTCTAGGATACTGATAGTAAGTATCGACAGGATATGAACGAGTGTTTTTAAAAATAATTAATCCAAACCTGAAGGTTTTAAAAAAAAAAAAAAAAAAAAAATCTGTTCTTATCAGTTTAATATCTGATACGTCCCCTATCTGGGGACCATATATTAAATGGATTTTTAGAACAGGGAGATGGAAATAGAGCTTGCTCTGTCCACTCCACGCATTGACCTGGTATTGCAGTATTTCCAGGACCGGTGCACCCTTTCCTTATGTGTTGACTAAAATCAGATTCCAAAAGTGTTTTTTGTGTTTGCCATTGTTTCTGTCTTTCTGAAGGGATCTCCCCTTTTAATCCCATTATTTCAACACCTGTTGGACAATGCATGAGTGATAATGAGCTAATTGATTAAATGCAATTAATGAATACATTGCCACCTCTTGTTTTGTGTCGTCTGTGTGTCTGTGTTTCCGGCATTTCACATTGGATCAGCTCATTCACCTTCCTTGTCTTCTCTCCGCCCTCCCTTTTAGGTAAGTTAAAGAGCTGCACCTGAGCCAGCCACTGATTGATGCAGCACCACAGTCAAATAGTGGAGTGGAGTAGGGGAACAGCAAACAGCCATTAAAGCCGCCCGCCCGCCCGCCCGCCCGCCACAATGGACCTACCTGTGTACACTAGATGGATGTGATGGAATGTACTGTCGTCCCTACATTTCAAGAAGGAGTAAGAATTGCAGTTGCAACAAAGCCTTGCTTGCCTACAAAGAGAGCAGCAATTTGGATTTGTTACTATGTTACCTAGAAGAATAACAAACTGTGCAAGGATGGAGGTTGTAGGAGCAAGGAGAAGTTGTCTGTAAAGTTGGTGGATGCTTATTTTCCATTTTGCAGTCCCTTGTCTCCCTCTTGTGGCCTCCTGGAGGCAACTAGCTGTGCAAAAAAAGACAGCCTGGCGGCCGGCTGTTGCAGTGTTGCCCTCTCAGGCAACACTGAGTGACTGACTGAGCCGCACCGTCTTATATAAAGTTCAGACGGAACTTTGCACGTGTCATAGTGGAGCCCTGAGGAGCCAGAGCCAGCTTTCTGACATCATAATGGGGCCTCAGAGATAAAAGCCTGGGCCCAGGCAGTGTTGGTCAGTGCTGCTCAGCAGGCAGCACTGGACTGGACTGGATTACAGCTGATACAAGGTGTGAAGGAACAAGGGGTGGCTGTGGGCATGCACTTGCTGCCGCTGCCAGTGTTTATCTGCATGGCAGCAGGGCATTTGGGCGTTGCCAGGAAGGCGTTTTTATGTAGATTCCTCCTCTTTCAGCACTGCATTGTGGTGCAAGCAAAAGAAGCAAATCCTGTCTGGCTTCCTCTCCGGCCTTTATTCACCTCCCGTGTAGCTGTGAGTGTGTGAGCCTGCAGGGCCCCATGGAATTGCCTAGAAGTAGGCTGAATCGCTGCAAGGGCTGAACAGTCGTATCGGGCAGGCTCGGGCAACGCGCGGCCCGTTCGGGTTATCGCTTCTCGGCCTTTTGGCTAAGATCAAGTGTAGTATCTGTTCTTATCAGTTTAATATCTGATACGTCCCCTATCTGGGGACCATATATTAAATGGATTTTTAGAACAGGGAGATGGAAATAGAGCTTGCTCTGTCCACTCCACGCATTGACCTGGTATTGCAGTATTTCCAGGACCGGTGCACCCTTTCCTTATGTGTTGACTAAAATCAGATTCCAAAAGTGTTTTTTGTGTTTGCCATTGTTTCTGTCTTTCTGAAGGGATCTCCCCTTTTAATCCCATTATTTCAACACCTGTTGGACAATGCATGAGTGATAATGAGCTAATTGATTAAATGCAATTAATGAATACATTGCCACCTCTTGTTTTGTGTCGTCTGTGTGTCTGTGTTTCCGGCATTTCACATTGGAACAGCTCATTCACCTTCCTTGTCTTCTCTCCGCCCTCCCTTTTAGGTAAGTTAAAGAGCTGCACCTGAGCCAGCCACTGATTGATGCAGCACCACAGTCAAATAGTGGAGTGGAGTAGGGGAACAGCAAACAGCCATTAAAGCCGCCCGCCCGTCCGCCCGCCACAATGGACCTACCTGTGTACACTAGATGGATGTGATGGAATGTACTGTCGTCCCTACATTTCAAGAAGGAGTAAGAATTGCAGTTGCAACAAAGCCTTGCTTGCCTACAAAGAGAGCAGCAATTTGGATTTGTTACTATGTTACCTAGAAGAATAACAAACTGTGCAAGGATGGAGGTTGTAGGAGCAAGGAGAAGTTGTCTGTAAAGTTGGTGGATGCTTATTTTCCATTTTGCAGTCCCTTGTCTCCCTCTTGTGGCCTCCTGGAGGCAACTAGCTGTGCAAAAAAAGACAGCCTGGCGGCCGGCTGTTGCAGTGTTGCCCTCTCAGGCAACACTGAGTGACTGACTGAGCCGCACCGTCTTATATAAAGTTCAGACGGAACTTTGCACGTGTCATAGTGGAGCCCTGAGGAGCCAGAGCCAGCTTTCTGACATCATAATGGGGCCTCAGAGATAAAAGCCTGGGCCCAGGCAGTGTTGGTCAGTGCTGCTCAGCAGGCAGCACTGGACTGGACT
The DNA here is from genome assembly GCF_050947455.1 of Rhinoderma darwinii. Classification (NCBI taxonomy): domain Eukaryota; kingdom Metazoa; phylum Chordata; class Amphibia; order Anura; family Rhinodermatidae; genus Rhinoderma; species Rhinoderma darwinii. Next base: position 23,326 of record NW_027462802.1, read on the forward strand.
GGATTACAGCTGATACAAGGTGTGAAGGAACAAGGGGTGGCTGTGGGCATGCACTTGCTGCCGCTGCCAGTGTTTATCTGCATGGCAGCAGGGCATTTGGGCGTTGCCAGGAAGGCGTTTTTCTTCTAGGTAACATAGTAACAAATCCAAATTGCTGCTCTCTTTGTAGGCAAGCAAGGCTTTGTTGCAACTGCAATTCTTACTCCTTCTTGAAATGTAGTGACGACAGTACATTCCATCACATCCATCTAGTGTACACAGGTAGGTCCATTGTGGCGGGCGGGCGGCTTTAATGGCTGTTTGCTGTTCCCCTACTCCACTCCACTATTTGACTGTGGTGCTGCATCAATCAGTGGCTGGCTCAGGTGCAGCTCTTTAACTTACCTAAAAGGGAGGGCGGAGAGAAGACAAGGAAGGTGAATGAGCTGTTCCAATGTGAAATGCCGGAAACACAGACACACAGACGACACAAAACAAGAGGTGGCAATGTATTCATTAATTGCATTTAATCAATTAGCTCATTATCACTCATGCATTGTCCAACAGGTGTTGAAATAATGGGATTAAAAGGGGAGATCCCTTCAGAAAGACAGAAACAATGGCAAACACAAAAAACACTTTTGGAATCTGATTTTAGTCAACACATAAGGAAATACTGCAATACCAGGTCAATGCGTGGAGTGGACAGAGCAAGCTCTATTTCCATCTCCCTGTTCTAAAAATCCATTTAATATATGGTCCCCAGATAGGGGACGTATCAGATATTAAACTGATAAGAACAGATTTTTACATTTTAATTTTTTTAGTTCTTATTCAGCTATTTCTTATAAAATCTGCGAAACAGAAAAAAGCTTCAGTTCAAACATCTTCCAACAGGACGTTCCAACTTCTTAAATTCCACCAGCTTGAGGCTTTTGGACCCACTCTCTTCCTGTCCAACAAATAGAAGACGTAAATTTCACTTAGGGCCAGCTTTATACAGTCTTTCTCGGAAATGGTGTCTCTTCTGAACAGTAAGATGTTGCGCACCTTCCATAGGGCATTTTTTAAACAGTTCAAGATAATCCACAACACTCTCTTCTTCTCTCCCACAGGATGCTTGAAGTCTCCATACAGCACCACTTCATGGTTCAGGAACCTTAATTCACAGGTAAATTTCAGTAGAATGCCAACAGTTTTCCATACCTTCTGAGCATAGGCACAGTTCCACATTAAGTGCATGACGCTTTCTTCTCCAGGACACCCAGCTCTTGGGCATCTTGGAGTGGAGACGAGCCCTCTTCTATACTGAAATGCCCTGGTAGGGAGACTTTCGTGTAGAATCATCCAAGACAAGTCTTTAAGAACATTGGATAGGTAAGGAGCATTGGTGTTTCTCCATAGCTCCATAGACTTTGATGTAGTGAAGTTACTCACATTTGTTGTCTCTTGGTGACTGTCCAGCAACATTCTCAGCTTTCTGGCATTCTTAAGATGTTCCTGTTCCATACCTTCCAGTTGGTAGACACGGATGGTTCTTTCCAAACATACATACTGCACAGGTGGTAGCAGCAGGGTAGGCTTTGTAAGGGGCAGCTCTATCCACTTTCTCTTTCTGAACACGTGTCCAGCGGCATACCTTAGAAAATAGGCCCAGGTTTTATTCGTCTTGATGTTCTTGAAACACAAGGAGAAATACTGCAGATATAGAAAGCGTTTAAAGAAGATAATCTCCTTTCCTCCATTCTTCTTCTGCTTGTACATTATCTCTCGTCTAACTTTCTCCATTTTTGAATTCCAGATGAAATGGAAACATATCCTTTGGAGTTCCTTAAGACGATTTTCGCTTGGTAGAAAAACCTGGCTCAAGTACAACAGCAGAGGTAGTACTAGTGCCTTGATGACCAAGTTCTTCCCTTCAATTGTTAGCTGTCTGAGTTTCCAAAACTCAATCTTCTTCTTCACCTTTTCACTTATCAGCTCCCAGCTTTCTTTTCCATCATTCTGGGGCGTGAATATGACACCAAGAATTTTGATTCTGTCGCACTGGGTATTGACCTCAGGTAAGTCGAAATCCCTCCATTCCTTCAGTGTGAAGCAGTCGCACTTATTCTTATTCAATCTGAATCCTGATGCTTGACAGAAGAAGTCTGTTAGCAGTAGCGCCCTCCTCACAGATTGTTTATTGGAGCATAGAATATTGACATTGTCCATATAGGCACTTACTTTCACTGACTGCCCACCTCCTCCTGGAATCGGCACCCCTCTAATGATCTTATCTTTCCTCAACAGCGTGAGCAGGGGTTCGAGGACACAGATGAAGAGGATGGGCGACAGGGGGCATCCTTGTTTTACCCCAGACATCAGATCCACTTTTCCAGACAAGAAGCCATTAATGGTAACTTGGCTATAGGATTCTTTGTACAGTAATGCGACTTGTTTGATCACTGTCTCAGGAAAATTCATTTTCTTCAGCACAAGCCACAGGAACTCGTGCGAGACTCGGTCATAGGCCTTCTGAAAGTCCAGTGACAACACGGCCAAATCTTGCTTTCTGTCTTTGGAGTACCAGATGCAGTCCCTGATGGTATTTAGGTTATCTGCAATACTTCTACCCGGTACCCCACAAACTTGGTCTTGGTGGATGACCTTGTCGATGTGTTTCTTAATTCTATTAACCAAGATTTTGGATAACACCTTGTAATCGACATTGAGGAGGGTTATTGGCCTCCAATTTTCAAGACTGGTCTTGTCTCCTTTCTTGAACAGCAAAGTAACTATTCCTCTCCTCCATGACTCAGGTAACAGCTCGCTCTTCATTGCTGCTTTGAAGATCTCCAGCAGGTCTTCCTTCAGAGTGTTCCAGAATGTTGAAAAGAACTCCACTGATAGACCATCTGATCCTGGAGCCTTCCCTCTTGCGAAACTCTTGATTACACTCAGGAGTTCTCCCAAGGTAAGTTCCTTGCATAAGTCTTCTTTCTCAGCTTGGCCAAGCTTAAGTTCTAGCGCTTCTAGGGCGTGTGAGACAAAAGACATATCTATCTTCTTTTTGTCAAAGAGAGACTGATAGAATTTCTTGGCCTCTTGAAGCATACCTTCTTTGCTGGTTTGACCAGCGATATTGGTCATGATATTTTTCTGTTCCATACTTTTCTTGAAAAAGAAGCGTGAACATTTCTCGTTATTTTCCAACTGTTGCACTTTAGTATTAAAGATCACTTCTTGTCCTTTTTGATGGATGACCTCTTTAATTTCTTTCTTAATTTTTCCCACCAGGTCAGCGATATCAACACCAGCGTTCTTCAAACTCAGGTAAGTCTGTAATTTTGTGTTGAGTCTCTTGTACCACCTTTTCTTCTCTCGGGCTCTTTTAATCCCATAATCTAAGAAGAAGTTCTTGATCTTCTCTTTAGTATTGTCCCACCATTCTAGGATTGATGGAAATTTTCCTTTAGCAGTTGCCCATTTTTTATAGGCTACAATGAATTCCTCCTGCATCACTTTGTCTTCCAGAAAGCTGGTATTTAATCTCCATACTCCTCTTCCTCTTTCATTTGCAGGGATATGAATAGTTACACTGAGCATTTTATGGTCAGAGAAGATATTGTCTTCAATCTTAATATCCACTGGCTTCATATTTTTGGATGTGAGTACATAATCCAGTCTGGACTTGACTGTAACGTTCTCCCAGGTATAACCTGGTTCAGACCTCTTCAGACTCCTCCATACATCAGACAATTCAAAATCGCAAATGAAATTTTTCCACTGTTGTACGGTTTTATCTACTCTTCTTGCAGCACCTCCAGTTCGATCTTCACTTTCGAGTGCACAATTGAGATCACCTGCTACTACAAGCGATGTTGAGCCGGCAATAAATGGCTGGATATCTTCAATCAATTCTGACCTTTCATTAGTATCAGGTGAGGCATACACATTGAGGAGTTTCACTTCACTCCCATTATAGTCAACAATAACTAAAAGCGCCCTCCCGGGGATAAGTTCAACAAAGGAAATAATTCGGCAATTCTGCCCTTTCAATAAAACGCCTACTCCTGTTGACTTATTTGAATTTTCGCCTGACCAAACCGATTGTCCGTGAGGCCAACTGTCTCTCAGCTCTTTATAGTCCATACTGTGATCTATATCACATTCTTGCAGAAAAACAATATCAAAGTTCAATGTGCTCAAAAACGAAAAAAAGGCAGCCCTTCTGGCAGAGCTCCTCACACTCCTCACATTCAGCGAGAGCAACTTCAGACAGGACATCATTCAGACTTCATGATGACCCATCAGAATCAGAAAGTTCAGGAAGTATATCCCCCAGGCTTGGAGTTGCGAACTCCTGGATATCCATGGTGGGCTGGATAGGTTGGGACATTTCAATTGCCGATACTGGCTGCGGTGTCTCCATTGCCAGCACTGGCTGTACGTCTTTTAATTTTGCCTTCATAGCCTTTTTCGACTTGACACTACTAGACTCAGCCGACTCAACCTTTTTCCTTTTTCTTTTCTCCTCCAGCTCCATAACTTCGCCCCAGTCATCCTCTTGGCCATCAGGAAGACTGGGAGAGCGGACATCAGTCACACGAGAACCGCTAGATGGCAGACCCTCGGCTTCGGATGGGACATCGGACTCTGTAACTGCTACAGGACCGGCCACCATTACGGAAGGACTCAGGATAATGGATAGGTTCTTTTTTCCCTCTGATACTGGGGCCACCTTCCGTATGAGGCCAGCAACAGATGGCCCAGCAGCAGGCTCCTTGGATAGAATAGTCAGTCCAGGTTGTTGTTGAGCTGACGCTGCAACCTGCGCCCAAGTCTTTACCCTATCTGGGCAATC
>NW_027462803.1:0-28132 GCF_050947455.1 Rhinoderma darwinii
GACAGCACATACAAGAAACAATACATATGTTTCCCAGGCTCCTCTCTTCTTTTGGCTGCCACTTGGCAGCTTTCACTTGTTATCCACCCCGGCAACACAGTGCATAAACAAGTTTGCTTCTCAACGGAAGGAGGCCATCCATGTTGTCAATATGCAAATTCAGCCACTTTCAAGCCAACTGGAGCCAGAAATACACTCTTTCTGCTTTTCAACCTGAACAAGAAAACCCCAGCAAGCTGGAGCATGCAAAAATTGCTACAAAACTCAGTTTTGCTCCTCTCCACGGAAATCTTTAGTAAAAGGCGAAAGATTTATGCGTTCTGAAGAGAAACCAGAGTACTAAGGGACAAACTCTTCCTCCTTTCCTCACGCCATGGCCGCAGTCCTGTGTTAGCCCAGGGAGACCACCCGTAAGGGGGATAAAAACACAGACAACACATACAAGAAACAATACATATGTTTCCCAGGCTCCTCTCTTCTTTTGGCTGCCACTTGGCAGCTTTCACTTGTTATCCACCCCGGCAACACAGTGCATAAACAAGTTTGCTTCTCAACGGAAGGAGGCCATCCATGTTGTCAATATGCAAATTCAGCCACTTTCAAGCCAACTGGAGCCAGAAATACACTCTTTCTGCTTTTCAACCTGAACAAGAAAACCCCAGCAAGCTGGAGCATGCAAAAATTGCTACAAAACTCAGTTTTGCTCCTCTCCACGGAAATCTTTAGTAAAAGGCGAAAGATTTATGCGTTCTGAAGAGAAACCAGAGTACTAAGGGACAAACTCTTCCTCCTTTCCTCACGCCATGGCCGCAGTCCTGTGTTAGCCCAGGGAGACCACCCGTAAGGGGGATAAAAACACAGACAGCAAATACAAGAAACAATACATATGTTTCCCAGGCTCCTCTCTTCTTTTGGCTGCCACTTAGCAGCTTTCACTTGTTATCCACCCCGGCAACACAGTGCATAAACAAGTTTGCTTCTCAACGGAAGGAGGCCATCCATGTTGTCAATATGCAAATTCAGCCACTTTCAAGCCAACTGGAGCCAGAAATACACTCTTTCTGCTTTTCAACCTGAACAAGAAAACCCCAGCAAGCTGGAGCATGCAAAAATTGCTACAAAACTCAGTTTTGCTCCTCTCCACGGAAATCTTTAGTAAAAGGCGAAAGATTTATGCGTTCTGAAGAGAAACCAGAGTACTAAGGGACAAACTCTTCCTCCTTTCCTCACGCCATGGCCGCAGTCCTGTGTTAGCCCAGGGAGACCACCCGTAAGGGGGATAAAAACACAGACAGCACATACAAGAAACAATACATATGTTTCCCAGGCTCCTCTCTTCTTTTGGCTGCCACTTGGCAGCTTTCACTTGTTATCCACCCCGGCAACACAGTGCATAAACAAGTTTGCTTCTCAACGGAAGGAGGCCATCCATGTTGTCAATATGCAAATTCAGCCACTTTCAAGCCAACTGGAGCCAGAAATACACTCTTTCTGCTTTTCAACCTGAACAAGAAAACCCCAGCAAGCTGGAGCATGCAAAAATTGCTACAAAACTCAGTTTTGCTCCTCTCCACGGAAATCTTTAGTAAAAGGCGAAAGATTTATGCGTTCTGAAGAGAAACCAGAGTACTAAGGGACAAACTCTTCCTCCTTTCCTCACGCCATGGCCGCAGTCCTGTGTTAGCCCAGGGAGACCACCCGTAAGGGGGATAAAAACACAGACAGCACATACAAGAAACAATACATATGTTTCCCAGGCTCCTCTCTTCTTTTGGCTGCCACTTGGCAGCTTTCACTTGTTATCCACCCCGGCAACACAGTGCATAAACAAGTTTGCTTCTCAACGGAAGGAGGCCATCCATGTTGTCAATATGCAAATTCAGCCACTTTCAAGCCAACTGGAGCCAGAAATACACTCTTTCTGCTTTTCAACCTGAACAAGAAAACCCCAGCAAGCTGGAGCATGCAAAAATTGCTACAAAACTCAGTTTTGCTCCTCTCCACGGAAATCTTTAGTAAAAGGCGAAAGATTTATGCGTTCTGAAGAGAAACCAGAGTACTAAGGGACAAACTCTTCCTCCTTTCCTCACGCCATGGCCGCAGTCCTGTGTTAGCCCAGGGAGACCACCCGTAAGGGGGATAAAAACACAGACAGCACATACAAGAAACAATACATATGTTTCCCAGGCTCCTCTCTTCTTTTGGCTGCCACTTGGCAGCTTTCACTTGTTATCCACCCCGGCAACACAGTGCATAAACAAGTTTGCTTCTCAACGGAAGGAGGCCATCCATGTTGTCAATATGCAAATTCAGCCACTTTCAAGCCAACTGGAGCCAGAAATACACTCTTTCTGCTTTTCAACCTGAACAAGAAAACCCCAGCAAGCTGGAGCATGCAAAAATTGCTACAAAACTCAGTTTTGCTCCTCTCCACGGAAATCTTTAGTAAAAGGCGAAAGATTTATGCGTTCTGAAGAGAAACCAGAGTACTAAGGGACAAACTCTTCCTCCTTTCCTCACGCCATGGCCGCAGTCCTGTGTTAGCCCAGGGAGACCACCCGTAAGGGGGATAAAAACACAGACAGCACATACAAGAAACAATACATATGTTTCCCAGGCTCCTCTCTTCTTTTGGCTGCCACTTGGCAGCTTTCACTTGTTATCCACCCCGGCAACACAGTGCATAAACAAGTTTGCTTCTCAACGGAAGGAGGCCATCCATGTTGTCAATATGCAAATTCAGCCACTTTCAAGCCAACTGGAGCCAGAAATACACTCTTTCTGCTTTTCAACCTGAACAAGAAAACCCCAGCAAGCTGGAGCATGCAAAAATTGCTACAAAACTCAGTTTTGCTCCTCTCCACGGAAATCTTTAGTAAAAGGCGAAAGATTTATGCGTTCTGAAGAGAAACCAGAGTACTAAGAGACAAACTCTTCCTCCTTTCCTCACGCCATGGCCGCAGTCCTGTGTTAGCCCAGGGAGACCACCCGTAAGGGGGATAAAAACACAGACAGCACATACAAGAAACAATACATATGTTTCCCAGGCTCCTCTCTTCTTTTGGCTGCCACTTGGCAGCTTTCACTTGTTATCCACCCCGGCAACACAGTGCATAAACAAGTTTGCTTCTCAACGGAAGGAGGCCATCCATGTTGTCAATATGCAAATTCAGCCACTTTCAAGCCAACTGGAGCCAGAAATACACTCTTTCTGCTTTTCAACCTGAACAAGAAAACCCCAGCAAGCTGGAGCATGCAAAAATTGCTACAAAACTCAGTTTTGCTCCTCTCCACGGAAATCTTTAGTAAAAGGCGAAAGATTTATGCGTTCTGAAGAGAAACCAGAGTACTAAGGGACAAACTCTTCCCCCTTTCCTCACGCCATGGCCGCAGTCCTGTGTTAGCCCAGGGAGACCACCCGTAAGGGGGATAAAAACACAGACAGCACATACAAGAAACAATACATATGTTTCCCAGGCTCCTCTCTTCTTTTGGCTGCCACTTGGCAGCTTTCACTTGTTATCCACCCCGGCAACACAGTGCATAAACAAGTTTGCTTCTCAACGGAAGGAGGCCATCCATGTTGTCAATATGCAAATTCAGCCACTTTCAAGCCAACTGGAGCCAGAAATACACTCTTTCTGCTTTTCAACCTGAACATGAAAACCCCAGCAAGCTGGAGCATGCAAAAATTGCTACAAATCTCAGTTTTGCTCCTCTCCACGGAAATCTTTAGTAAAAGGCGAAAGATTTATGCGTTCTGAAGAGAAACCAGAGTACTAAGGGACAAACTCTTCCTCCTTTCCTCACGCCATGGCCGCAGTCCTGTGTTAGCCCAGGGAGACCACCCGTAAGGGGGATAAAAACACAGACAGCACATACAAGAAACAATACATATGTTTCCCAGGCTCCTCTCTTCTTTTGGCTGCCACTTGGCAGCTTTCACTTGTTATCCACCCTGGCAACACAGTGCATAAACAAGTTTGCTTCTCAACGGAAGGAGGCCATCCATGTTGTCAATATGCAAATTCAGCCACTTTCAAGCCAACTGGAGCCAGAAATACACTCTTTCTGCTTTTCAACCTGAACAAGAAAACCCCAGCAAGCTGGAGCATGCAAAAATTGCTACAAAACTCAGTTTTGCTCCTCTCCACGGAAATCTTTAGTAAAAGGCGAAAGATTTATGCGTTCTGAAGAGTAACCAGAGTACTAAGGGACAAACTCTTCCTCCTTTCCTCACGCCATGGCCGCAGTCCTGTGTTAGCCCAGGGAGACCACCCGTAAGGGGGATAAAAACACAGACAGCACATACAAGAAACAATACATATGTTTCCCAGGCTCCTCTCTTCTTTTGGCTGCCACTTGGCAGCTTTCACTTGTTATCCACCCCGGCAACACAGTGCATAAACAAGTTTGCTTCTCAACGGAAGGAGGCCATCCATGTTGTCAATATGCAAATTCAGCCACTTTCAAGCCAACTGGAGCCAGAAATACACTCTTTCTGCTTTTCAACCTGAACAAGAAAACCCCAGCAAGCTGGAGCATGCAAAAATTGCTACAAAACTCAGTTTTGCTCCTCTCCACGGAAATCTTTAGTAAAAGGCGAAAGATTTATGCGTTCTGAAGAGAAACCAGAGTACTAAGGGACAAACTCTTCCTCCTTTCCTCACGCCATGGCCGCAGTCCTGTGTTAGCCCAGGGAGACCACCCGTAAGGGGGATAAAAACACAGACAGCACATACAAGAAACAATACATATGTTTCCCAGGCTCCTCTCTTCTTTTGGCTGCCACTTGGCAGCTTTCACTTGTTATCCACCCCGGCAACACAGTGCATAAACAAGTTTGCTTCTCAACGGAAGGAGGCCATCCATGTTGTCAATATGCAAATTCAGCCACTTTCAACCCAACTGGAGCCAGAAATACACTCTTTCTGCTTTTCAACCTGAACAAGAAAACCCCAGCAAGCTGGAGCATGCAAAAATTGCTACAAAACTCAGTTTTGCTCCTCTCCACGGAAATCTTTAGTAAAAGGCGAAAGATTTATGCGTTCTGAAGAGAAACCAGAGTACTAAGGGACAAACTCTTCCTCCTTTCCTCACGCCATGGCCGCAGTCCTGTGTTAGCCCAGGGAGACCACCCGTAAGGGGGATAAAAACACAGACAGCACATACAAGAAACAATACATATGTTTCCCAGGCTCCTCTCTTCTTTTGGCTGCCACTTGGCAGCTTTCACTTGTTATCCACCCCGGCAACACAGTGCATAAACAAGTTTGCTTCTCAACGGAAGGAGGCCATCCATGTTGTCAATATGCAAATTCAGCCACTTTCAAGCCAACTGGAGCCAGAAATACACTCTTTCTGCTTTTCAACCTGAACAAGAAAACCCCAGCAAGCTGGAGCATGCAAAAATTGCTACAAAACTCAGTTTTGCTCCTCTCCACGGAAATCTTTAGTAAAAGGCGAAAGATTTATGCGTTCTGAAGAGAAACCAGAGTACTAAGGGACAAACTCTTCCTCCTTTCCTCACGCCATGGCCGCAGTCCTGTGTTAGCCCAGGGAGACCATCCGTAAGGGGGATAAAAACACAGACAGCACATACAAGAAACAATACATATGTTTCCCAGGCTCCTCTCTTCTTTTGGCTGCCACTTGGCAGCTTTCACTTGTTATCCACCCCGGCAACACAGTGCATAAACAAGTTTGCTTCTCAACGGAAGGAGGCCATCCATGTTGTCAATATGCAAATTCAGCCACTTTCAAGCCAACTGGAGCCAGAAATACACTCTTTCTGCTTTTCAACCTGAACAAGAAAACCCCAGCAAGCTGGTGCATGCAAAAATTGCTACAAAACTCAGTTTTGCTCCTCTCCACGGAAATCTTTAGTAAAAGGCGAAAGATTTATGCGTTCTGAAGAGAAACCAGAGTACTAAGGGACAAACTCTTCCTCCTTTCCTCACGCCATGGCCGCAGTCCTGTGTTAGCCCAGGGAGACCACCCGTAAGGGGGATAAAAACACAGACAGCACATACAAGAAACAATACATATGTTTCCCAGGCTCCTCTCTTCTTTTGGCTGCCACTTGGCAGCTTTCACTTGTTATCCACCCCGGCAACACAGTGCATAAACAAGTTTGCTTCTCAACGGAAGGAGGCCATCCATGTTGTCAATATGCAAATTCAGCCACTTTCAAGCCAACTGGAGCCAGAAATACACTCTTTCTGCTTTTCAACCTGAACAAGAAAACCCCAGCAAGCTGGAGCATGCAAAAATTGCTACAAAACTCAGTTTTGCTCCTCTCCACGGAAATCTTTAGTAAAAGGCGAAAGATTTATGCGTTCTGAAGAGAAACCAGAGTACTAAGAGACAAACTCTTCCTCCTTTCCTCACGCCATGGCCGCAGTCCTGTGTTAGCCCAGGGAGACCACCCGTAAGGGGGATAAAAACACAGACAGCACATACAAGAAACAATACATATGTTTCCCAGGCTCCTCTCTTCTTTTGGCTGCCACTTGGCAGCTTTCACTTGTTATCCACCCCGGCAACACAGTGCATAAACAAGTTTGCTTCTCAACGGAAGGAGGCCATCCATGTTGTCAATATGCAAATTCAGCCACTTTCAAGCCAACTGGAGCCAGAAATACACTCTTTCTGCTTTTCAACCTGAACAAGAAAACCCCAGCAAGCTGGAGCATGCAAAAATTGCTACAAAACTCAGTTTTGCTCCTCTCCACGGAAATCTTTAGTAAAAGGCGAAAGATTTATGCGTTCTGAAGAGAAACCAGAGTACTAAGGGACAAACTCTTCCCCCTTTCCTCACGCCATGGCCGCAGTCCTGTGTTAGCCCAGGGAGACCACCCGTAAGGGGGATAAAAACACAGACAGCACATACAAGAAACAATACATATGTTTCCCAGGCTCCTCTCTTCTTTTGGCTGCCACTTGGCAGCTTTCACTTGTTATCCACCCCGGCAACACAGTGCATAAACAAGTTTGCTTCTCAACGGAAGGAGGCCATCCATGTTGTCAATATGCAAATTCAGCCACTTTCAAGCCAACTGGAGCCAGAAATACACTCTTTCTGCTTTTCAACCTGAACATGAAAACCCCAGCAAGCTGGAGCATGCAAAAATTGCTACAAAACTCAGTTTTGCTCCTCTCCACGGAAATCTTTAGTAAAAGGCGAAAGATTTATGCGTTCTGAAGAGAAACCAGAGTACTAAGGGACAAACTCTTCCTCCTTTCCTCACGCCATGGCCGCAGTCCTGTGTTAGCCCAGGGAGACCACCCGTAAGGGGGATAAAAACACAGACAGCACATACAAGAAACAATACATATGTTTCCCAGGCTCCTCTCTTCTTTTGGCTGCCACTTGGCAGCTTTCACTTGTTATCCACCCTGGCAACACAGTGCATAAACAAGTTTGCTTCTCAACGGAAGGAGGCCATCCATGTTGTCAATATGCAAATTCAGCCACTTTCAAGCCAACTGGAGCCAGAAATACACTCTTTCTGCTTTTCAACCTGAACAAGAAAACCCCAGCAAGCTGGAGCATGCAAAAATTGCTACAAAACTCAGTTTTGCTCCTCTCCACGGAAATCTTTAGTAAAAGGCGAAAGATTTATGCGTTCTGAAGAGAAACCAGAGTACTAAGGGACAAACTCTTCCTCCTTTCCTCACGCCATGGCCGCAGTCCTGTGTTAGCCCAGGGAGACCACCCGTAAGGGGGATAAAAACACAGACAGCACATACAAGAAACAATACATATGTTTCCCAGGCTCCTCTCTTCTTTTGGCTGCCACTTGGCAGCTTTCACTTGTTATCCACCCCGGCAACACAGTGCATAAACAAGTTTGCTTCTCAACGGAAGGAGGCCATCCATGTTGTCAATATGCAAATTCAGCCACTTTCAAGCCAACTGGAGCCAGAAATACACTCTTTCTGCTTTTCAACCTGAACAAGAAAACCCCAGCAAGCTGGAGCATGCAAAAATTGCTACAAAACTCAGTTTTGCTCCTCTCCACGGAAATCTTTAGTAAAAGGCGAAAGATTTATGCGTTCTGAAGAGAAACCAGAGTACTAAGGGACAAACTCTTCCTCCTTTCCTCACGCCATGGCCGCAGTCCTGTGTTAGCCCAGGGAGACCACCCGTAAGGGGGATAAAAACACAGACAGCACATACAAGAAACAATACATATGTTTCCCAGGCTCCTCTCTTCTTTTGGCTGCCACTTGGCAGCTTTCACTTGTTATCCACCCCGGCAACACAGTGCATAAACAAGTTTGCTTCTCAACGGAAGGAGGCCATCCATGTTGTCAATATGCAAATTCAGCCACTTTCAACCCAACTGGAGCCAGAAATACACTCTTTCTGCTTTTCAACCTGAACAAGAAAACCCCAGCAAGCTGGAGCATGCAAAAATTGCTACAAAACTCAGTTTTGCTCCTCTCCACGGAAATCTTTAGTAAAAGGCGAAAGATTTATGCGTTCTGAAGAGAAACCAGAGTACTAAGGGACAAACTCTTCCTCCTTTCCTCACGCCATGGCCGCAGTCCTGTGTTAGCCCAGGGAGACCACCCGTAAGGGGGATAAAAACACAGACAGCACATACAAGAAACAATACATATGTTTCCCAGGCTCCTCTCTTCTTTTGGCTGCCACTTGGCAGCTTTCACTTGTTATCCACCCCGGCAACACAGTGCATAAACAAGTTTGCTTCTCAACGGAAGGAGGCCATCCATGTTGTCAATATGCAAATTCAGCCACTTTCAAGCCAACTGGAGCCAGAAATACACTCTTTCTGCTTTTCAACCTGAACAAGAAAACCCCAGCAAGCTGGAGCATGCAAAAATTGCTACAAAACTCAGTTTTGCTCCTCTCCACGGAAATCTTTAGTAAAAGGCGAAAGATTTATGCGTTCTGAAGAGAAACCAGAGTACTAAGGGACAAACTCTTCCTCCTTTCCTCACGCCATGGCCGCAGTCCTGTGTTAGCCCAGGGAGACCATCCGTAAGGGGGATAAAAACACAGACAGCACATACAAGAAACAATACATATGTTTCCCAGGCTCCTCTCTTCTTTTGGCTGCCACTTGGCAGCTTTCACTTGTTATCCACCCCGGCAACACAGTGCATAAACAAGTTTGCTTCTCAACGGAAGGAGGCCATCCATGTTGTCAATATGCAAATTCAGCCACTTTCAAGCCAACTGGAGCCAGAAATACACTCTTTCTGCTTTTCAACCTGAACAAGAAAACCCCAGCAAGCTGGTGCATGCAAAAATTGCTACAAAACTCAGTTTTGCTCCTCTCCACGGAAATCTTTAGTAAAAGGCGAAAGATTTATGCGTTCTGAAGAGAAACCAGAGTACTAAGGGACAAACTCTTCCTCCTTTCCTCACGCCATGGCCGCAGTCCTGTGTTAGCCCAGGGAGACCACCCGTAAGGGGGATAAAAACACAGACAGCACATACAAGAAACAATACATATGTTTCCCAGGCTCCTCTCTTCTTTTGGCTGCCACTTGGCAGCTTTCACTTGTTATCCACCCCGGCAACACAGTGCATAAACAAGTTTGCTTCTCAACGGAAGGAGGCCATCCATGTTGTCAATATGCAAATTCAGCCACTTTCAAGCCAACTGGAGCCAGAAATACACTCTTTCTGCTTTTCAACCTGAACAAGAAAACCCCAGCAAGCTGGAGCATGCAAAAATTGCTACAAAACTCAGTTTTGCTCTTCTCCACGGAAATCTTTAGTAAAAGGCGAAAGATTTATGCGTTCTGAAGAGAAACCAGAGTACTAAGGGACAAACTCTTCCTCCTTTCCTCACGCCATGGCCGCAGTCCTGTGTTAGCCCAGGGAGACCACCCGTAAGGGGGATAAAAACACAGACAGCACATACAAGAAACAATACATATGTTTCCCAGGCTCCTCTCTTCTTTTGGCTGCCACTTGGCAGCTTTCACTTGTTATCCACCCCGGCAACACAGTGCATAAACAAGTTTGCTTCTCAACGGAAGGAGGCCATCCATGTTGTCAATATGCAAATTCAGCCACTTTCAAGCCAACTGGAGCCAGAAATACACTCTTTCTGCTTTTCAACCTGAACAAGAAAACCCCAGCAAGCTGGAGCATGCAAAAATTGCTACAAAACTCAGTTTTGCTCCTCTCCACGGAAATCTTTAGTAAAAGGCGAAAGATTTATGCGTTCTGAAGAGAAACCAGAGTACTAAGGGACAAACTCTTCCTCCTTTCCTCACGCCATGGCCGCAGTCCTGTGTTAGCCCAGGGAGACCACCCGTAAGGGGGATAAAAACACAGACAGCACATACAAGAAACAATACATATGTTTCCCAGGCTCCTCTCTTCTTTTGGCTGCCACTTGGCAGCTTTCACTTGTTATCCACCCCGGCAACACAGTGCATAAACAAGTTTGCTTCTCAACGGAAGGAGGCCATCCATGTTGTCAATACGCAAATTCAGCCACTTTCAAGCCAACTGGAGCCAGAAATACACTCTTTCTGCTTTTCAACCTGAAACACCGAAAAAGGCCATACTTGCAAATGGACACAGCCAGGCCAGAAATGCTGATGAAAGGGCGAGCAGGTGCTTTAAATAATAATAGCCACTCCCACTAGTCTTGAGGGGAGTGGTGTGCGGTGCATGGGATGTGTAGTAAGAAATAATAAATGAATAGTGTGTGTGCAAGTGTAATACTATAAGTGAAATATAGGGGGCAGTAATAAATGAAGTGCCTCAATAGAAATAAATGGATAATGGGGTGCAAGTGAGTGAAACATGGAGGGATAGTGTGTATGTCATGAGGCACAACGTGTATAGCCAGGTAGAAGCCTATTTGTGACGCCTTGATAATTCATAGAGCGGGCTACCCTGCTTGCTATGCCAAACAACAACACACCATGCTCTCCCAGCATCAAAGACCCGGCTGTGTCCAAGAGAAGCGAATATACATAATGAAAAATACCTGGGGTATTGGTAATCATTTTGGCCAAAAGGACGCAAGCTCGCAATCCACGACAAGGATCCCCAGACTTGCGAGTCCCTAAATCCTAAACTGGAACAGAACGTTCCTGATGCACAAACAGAAACGATAAAAACAAGGGGACATATACAAAAACACCGAAAAAGGCCATACTTACTTGCTGGGAGAGCATGGTGTGTTGTTGTTTGGCATAGCAAGCAGGGTAGCCCGCTCTATGAATTATCAAGGCGTCACAAATAGGCTTCTACCTGGCTATACACGTTGTGCCTCATGACATACACACTATCCCTCCATGTTTCACTCACTTGCACCCCATTATCCATTTATTTCTATTGAGGCACTTCATTTATTACTGCCCCCTATATTTCACTTATAGTATTACACTTGCACACACACTATTCATTTATTATTTCTTACTACACATCCCATGCACCGCACACCACTCCCCTCAAGACTAGTGGGAGTGGCTATTATTATTTAAAGCACCTGCTCGCCCTTTCATCAGCATTTCTGGCCTGGCTGTGTCCATTTGCAAGTATGGCCTTTTTCGGTGTTTCTGTATATGTCCCTGTGTTTTTATCGGTTCTGTTTGTGCATCAGGAACGTTCTGTTCCAGTTTAGGATTTAGGGACTCGCAAGTCTGGGGATCCTTGTCGTGGATTGCGAGCTTGCGTCCTTTTGGCCAAAATGATTACCAATACCCCAGGTATTTTTCATTATGTATATTCGCTTCTCTTGGACACAGCCGGGTCTTTGATGCTGGGAGAGCATGGTGTGTTGTTGTTTGGCATAGCAAGCAGGGTAGCCCGCTCTATGAATTATCAAGGCGTCACAAATAGGCTTCTACCTGGCTATACACGTTGTGCCTCATGACATACACACTATCCCTCCATGTTTCACTCACTTGCACCCCATTATCCATTTATTTCTATTGAGGCACTTCATTTATTACTGCCCCCTATATTTCACTTATAGTATTACACTTGCACACACACTATTCATTTATTATTTCTTACTACACATCCCATGCACCGCACACCACTCCCCTCAAGACTAGTGGGAGTGGCTATTATTATTTAAAGCACCTGCTCGCCCTTTCATCAGCATTTCTGGCCTGGCTGTGTCCATTTGCAAGTATGGCCTTTTTCGGTGTTTCTGTATATGTCCCTGTGTTTTTATCGGTTCTGTTTGTGCATCAGGAACGTTCTGTTCCAGTTTAGGATTTAGGGACTCGCAAGTCTGGGGATCCTTGTCGTGGATTGCGAGCTTGCGTCCTTTTGGCCAAAATGATTACCAATACCCCAGGTATTTTTCATTATGTATATTCGCTTCTCTTGGACACAGCCGGGTCTTTGATGCTGGGAGAGCATGGTGTGTTGTTGTTTGGCATAGCAAGCAGGGTAGCCCGCTCTATGAATTATCAAGGCGTCACAAATAGGCTTCTACCTGGCTATACACGTTGTGCCTCATGACATACACACTATCCCTCCATGTTTCACTCACTTGCACCCCATTATCCATTTATTTCTATTGAGGCACTTCATTTATTACTGCCCCCTATATTTCACTTATAGTATTACACTTGCACACACACTATTCATTTATTATTTCTTACTACACATCCCATGCACCGCACACCACTCCCCTCAAGACTAGTGGGAGTGGCTATTATTATTTAAAGCACCTGCTCGCCCTTTCATCAGCATTTCTGGCCTGGCTGTGTCCATTTGCAAGTATGGCCTTTTTCGGTGTTTCTGTATATGTCCCTGTGTTTTTATCGGTTCTGTTTGTGCATCAGGAACGTTCTGTTCCAGTTTAGGATTTAGGGACTCGCAAGTCTGGGGATCCTTGTCGTGGATTGCGAGCTTGCGTCCTTTTGGCCAAAATGATTACCAATACCCCAGGTATTTTTCATTATGTATATTCGCTTCTCTTGGACACAGCCGGGTCTTTGATGCTGGGAGAGCATGGTGTGTTGTTGTTTGGCATAGCAAGCAGGGTAGCCCGCTCTATGAATTATCAAGGCGTCACAAATAGGCTTCTACCTGGCTATACACGTTGTGCCTCATGACATACACACTATCCCTCCATGTTTCACTCACTTGCACCCCATTATCCATTTATTTCTATTGAGGCACTTCATTTATTACTGCCCCCTATATTTCACTTATAGTATTACACTTGCACACACACTATTCATTTATTATTTCTTACTACACATCCCATGCACCGCACACCACTCCCCTCAAGACTAGTGGGAGTGGCTATTATTATTTAAAGCACCTGCTCGCCCTTTCATCAGCATTTCTGGCCTGGCTGTGTCCATTTGCAAGTATGGCCTTTTTCGGTGTTTCTGTATATGTCCCTGTGTTTTTATCGGTTCTGTTTGTGCATCAGGAACGTTCTGTTCCAGTTTAGGATTTAGGGACTCGCAAGTCTGGGGATCCTTGTCGTGGATTGCGAGCTTGCGTCCTTTTGGCCAAAATGATTACCAATACCCCAGGTATTTTTCATTATGTATATTCGCTTCTCTTGGACACAGCCGGGTCTTTGATGCTGGGAGAGCATGGTGTGTTGTTGTTTGGCATAGCAAGCAGGGTAGCCCGCTCTATGAATTATCAAGGCGTCACAAATAGGCTTCTACCTGGCTATACACGTTGTGCCTCATGACATACACACTATCCCTCCATGTTTCACTCACTTGCACCCCATTATCCATTTATTTCTATTGAGGCACTTCATTTATTACTGCCCCCTATATTTCACTTATAGTATTACACTTGCACACACACTATTCATTTATTATTTCTTACTACACATCCCATGCACCGCACACCACTCCCCTCAAGACTAGTGGGAGTGGCTATTATTATTTAAAGCACCTGCTCGCCCTTTCATCAGCATTTCTGGCCTGGCTGTGTCCATTTGCAAGTATGGCCTTTTTCGGTGTTTCTGTATATGTCCCTGTGTTTTTATCGGTTCTGTTTGTGCATCAGGAACGTTCTGTTCCAGTTTAGGATTTAGGGACTCGCAAGTCTGGGGATCCTTGTCGTGGATTGCGAGCTTGCGTCCTTTTGGCCAAAATGATTACCAATACCCCAGGTATTTTTCATTATGTATATTCGCTTCTCTTGGACACAGCCGGGTCTTTGATGCTGGGAGAGCATGGTGTGTTGTTGTTTGGCATAGCAAGCAGGGTAGCCCGCTCTATGAATTATCAAGGCGTCACAAATAGGCTTCTACCTGGCTATACACGTTGTGCCTCATGACATACACACTATCCCTCCATGTTTCACTCACTTGCACCCCATTATCCATTTATTTCTATTGAGGCACTTCATTTATTACTGCCCCCTATATTTCACTTATAGTATTACACTTGCACACACACTATTCATTTATTATTTCTTACTACACATCCCATGCACCGCACACCACTCCCCTCAAGACTAGTGGGAGTGGCTATTATTATTTAAAGCACCTGCTCGCCCTTTCATCAGCATTTCTGGCCTGGCTGTGTCCATTTGCAAGTATGGCCTTTTTCGGTGTTTCTGTATATGTCCCTGTGTTTTTATCGGTTCTGTTTGTGCATCAGGAACGTTCTGTTCCAGTTTAGGATTTAGGGACTCGCAAGTCTGGGGATCCTTGTCGTGGATTGCGAGCTTGCGTCCTTTTGGCCAAAATGATTACCAATACCCCAGGTATTTTTCATTATGTATATTCGCTTCTCTTGGACACAGCCGGGTCTTTGATGCTGGGAGAGCATGGTGTGTTGTTGTTTGGCATAGCAAGCAGGGTAGCCCGCTCTATGAATTATCAAGGCGTCACAAATAGGCTTCTACCTGGCTATACACGTTGTGCCTCATGACATACACACTATCCCTCCATGTTTCACTCACTTGCACCCCATTATCCATTTATTTCTATTGAGGCACTTCATTTATTACTGCCCCCTATATTTCACTTATAGTATTACACTTGCACACACACTATTCATTTATTATTTCTTACTACACATCCCATGCACCGCACACCACTCCCCTCAAGACTAGTGGGAGTGGCTATTATTATTTAAAGCACCTGCTCGCCCTTTCATCAGCATTTCTGGCCTGGCTGTGTCCATTTGCAAGTATGGCCTTTTTCGGTGTTTCTGTATATGTCCCTGTGTTTTTATCGGTTCTGTTTGTGCATCAGGAACGTTCTGTTCCAGTTTAGGATTTAGGGACTCGCAAGTCTGGGGATCCTTGTCGTGGATTGCGAGCTTGCGTCCTTTTGGCCAAAATGATTACCAATACCCCAGGTATTTTTCATTATGTATATTCGCTTCTCTTGGACACAGCCGGGTCTTTGATGCTGGGAGAGCATGGTGTGTTGTTGTTTGGCATAGCAAGCAGGGTAGCCCGCTCTATGAATTATCAAGGCGTCACAAATAGGCTTCTACCTGGCTATACACGTTGTGCCTCATGACATACACACTATCCCTCCATGTTTCACTCACTTGCACCCCATTATCCATTTATTTCTATTGAGGCACTTCATTTATTACTGCCCCCTATATTTCACTTATAGTATTACACTTGCACACACACTATTCATTTATTATTTCTTACTACACATCCCATGCACCGCACACCACTCCCCTCAAGACTAGTGGGAGTGGCTATTATTATTTAAAGCACCTGCTCGCCCTTTCATCAGCATTTCTGGCCTGGCTGTGTCCATTTGCAAGTATGGCCTTTTTCGGTGTTTCTGTATATGTCCCTGTGTTTTTATCGGTTCTGTTTGTGCATCAGGAACGTTCTGTTCCAGTTTAGGATTTAGGGACTCGCAAGTCTGGGGATCCTTGTCGTGGATTGCGAGCTTGCGTCCTTTTGGCCAAAATGATTACCAATACCCCAGGTATTTTTCATTATGTATATTCGCTTCTCTTGGACACAGCCGGGTCTTTGATGCTGGGAGAGCATGGTGTGTTGTTGTTTGGCATAGCAAGCAGGGTAGCCCGCTCTATGAATTATCAAGGCGTCACAAATAGGCTTCTACCTGGCTATACACGTTGTGCCTCATGACATACACACTATCCCTCCATGTTTCACTCACTTGCACCCCATTATCCATTTATTTCTATTGAGGCACTTCATTTATTACTGCCCCCTATATTTCACTTATAGTATTACACTTGCACACACACTATTCATTTATTATTTCTTACTACACATCCCATGCACCGCACACCACTCCCCTCAAGACTAGTGGGAGTGGCTATTATTATTTAAAGCACCTGCTCGCCCTTTCATCAGCATTTCTGGCCTGGCTGTGTCCATTTGCAAGTATGGCCTTTTTCGGTGTTTCTGTATATGTCCCTGTGTTTTTATCGGTTCTGTTTGTGCATCAGGAACGTTCTGTTCCAGTTTAGGATTTAGGGACTCGCAAGTCTGGGGATCCTTGTCGTGGATTGCGAGCTTGCGTCCTTTTGGCCAAAATGATTACCAATACCCCAGGTATTTTTCATTATGTATATTCGCTTCTCTTGGACACAGCCGGGTCTTTGATGCTGGGAGAGCATGGTGTGTTGTTGTTTGGCATAGCAAGCAGGGTAGCCCGCTCTATGAATTATCAAGGCGTCACAAATAGGCTTCTACCTGGCTATACACGTTGTGCCTCATGACATACACACTATCCCTCCATGTTTCACTCACTTGCACCCCATTATCCATTTATTTCTATTGAGGCACTTCATTTATTACTGCCCCCTATATTTCACTTATAGTATTACACTTGCACACACACTATTCATTTATTATTTCTTACTACACATCCCATGCACCGCACACCACTCCCCTCAAGACTAGTGGGAGTGGCTATTATTATTTAAAGCACCTGCTCGCCCTTTCATCAGCATTTCTGGCCTGGCTGTGTCCATTTGCAAGTATGGCCTTTTTCGGTGTTTCTGTATATGTCCCTGTGTTTTTATCGGTTCTGTTTGTGCATCAGGAACGTTCTGTTCCAGTTTAGGATTTAGGGACTCGCAAGTCTGGGGATCCTTGTCGTGGATTGCGAGCTTGCGTCCTTTTGGCCAAAATGATTACCAATACCCCAGGTATTTTTCATTATGTATATTCGCTTCTCTTGGACACAGCCGGGTCTTTGATGCTGGGAGAGCATGGTGTGTTGTTGTTTGGCATAGCAAGCAGGGTAGCCCGCTCTATGAATTATCAAGGCGTCACAAATAGGCTTCTACCTGGCTATACACGTTGTGCCTCATGACATACACACTATCCCTCCATGTTTCACTCACTTGCACCCCATTATCCATTTATTTCTATTGAGGCACTTCATTTATTACTGCCCCCTATATTTCACTTATAGTATTACACTTGCACACACACTATTCATTTATTATTTCTTACTACACATCCCATGCACCGCACACCACTCCCCTCAAGACTAGTGGGAGTGGCTATTATTATTTAAAGCACCTGCTCGCCCTTTCATCAGCATTTCTGGCCTGGCTGTGTCCATTTGCAAGTATGGCCTTTTTCGGTGTTTCTGTATATGTCCCTGTGTTTTTATCGGTTCTGTTTGTGCATCAGGAACGTTCTGTTCCAGTTTAGGATTTAGGGACTCGCAAGTCTGGGGATCCTTGTCGTGGATTGCGAGCTTGCGTCCTTTTGGCCAAAATGATTACCAATACCCCAGGTATTTTTCATTATGTATATTCGCTTCTCTTGGACACAGCCGGGTCTTTGATGCTGGGAGAGCATGGTGTGTTGTTGTTTGGCATAGCAAGCAGGGTAGCCCGCTCTATGAATTATCAAGGCGTCACAAATAGGCTTCTACCTGGCTATACACGTTGTGCCTCATGACATACACACTATCCCTCCATGTTTCACTCACTTGCACCCCATTATCCATTTATTTCTATTGAGGCACTTCATTTATTACTGCCCCCTATATTTCACTTATAGTATTACACTTGCACACACACTATTCATTTATTATTTCTTACTACACATCCCATGCACCGCACACCACTCCCCTCAAGACTAGTGGGAGTGGCTATTATTATTTAAAGCACCTGCTCGCCCTTTCATCAGCATTTCTGGCCTGGCTGTGTCCATTTGCAAGTATGGCCTTTTTCGGTGTTTCTGTATATGTCCCTGTGTTTTTATCGGTTCTGTTTGTGCATCAGGAACGTTCTGTTCCAGTTTAGGATTTAGGGACTCGCAAGTCTGGGGATCCTTGTCGTGGATTGCGAGCTTGCGTCCTTTTGGCCAAAATGATTACCAATACCCCAGGTATTTTTCATTATGTATATTCGCTTCTCTTGGACACAGCCGGGTCTTTGATGCTGGGAGAGCATGGTGTGTTGTTGTTTGGCATAGCAAGCAGGGTAGCCCGCTCTATGAATTATCAAGGCGTCACAAATAGGCTTCTACCTGGCTATACACGTTGTGCCTCATGACATACACACTATCCCTCCATGTTTCACTCACTTGCACCCCATTATCCATTTATTTCTATTGAGGCACTTCATTTATTACTGCCCCCTATATTTCACTTATAGTATTACACTTGCACACACACTATTCATTTATTATTTCTTACTACACATCCCATGCACCGCACACCACTCCCCTCAAGACTAGTGGGAGTGGCTATTATTATTTAAAGCACCTGCTCGCCCTTTCATCAGCATTTCTGGCCTGGCTGTGTCCATTTGCAAGTATGGCCTTTTTCGGTGTTTCTGTATATGTCCCTGTGTTTTTATCGGTTCTGTTTGTGCATCAGGAACGTTCTGTTCCAGTTTAGGATTTAGGGACTCGCAAGTCTGGGGATCCTTGTCGTGGATTGCGAGCTTGCGTCCTTTTGGCCAAAATGATTACCAATACCCCAGGTATTTTTCATTATGTATATTCGCTTCTCTTGGACACAGCCGGGTCTTTGATGCTGGGAGAGCATGGTGTGTTGTTGTTTGGCATAGCAAGCAGGGTAGCCCGCTCTATGAATTATCAAGGCGTCACAAATAGGCTTCTACCTGGCTATACACGTTGTGCCTCATGACATACACACTATCCCTCCATGTTTCACTCACTTGCACCCCATTATCCATTTATTTCTATTGAGGCACTTCATTTATTACTGCCCCCTATATTTCACTTATAGTATTACACTTGCACACACACTATTCATTTATTATTTCTTACTACACATCCCATGCACCGCACACCACTCCCCTCAAGACTAGTGGGAGTGGCTATTATTATTTAAAGCACCTGCTCGCCCTTTCATCAGCATTTCTGGCCTGGCTGTGTCCATTTGCAAGTATGGCCTTTTTCGGTGTTTCTGTATATGTCCCTGTGTTTTTATCGGTTCTGTTTGTGCATCAGGAACGTTCTGTTCCAGTTTAGGATTTAGGGACTCGCAAGTCTGGGGATCCTTGTCGTGGATTGCGAGCTTGCGTCCTTTTGGCCAAAATGATTACCAATACCCCAGGTATTTTTCATTATGTATATTCGCTTCTCTTGGACACAGCCGGGTCTTTGATGCTGGGAGAGCATGGTGTGTTGTTGTTTGGCATAGCAAGCAGGGTAGCCCGCTCTATGAATTATCAAGGCGTCACAAATAGGCTTCTACCTGGCTATACACGTTGTGCCTCATGACATACACACTATCCCTCCATGTTTCACTCACTTGCACCCCATTATCCATTTATTTCTATTGAGGCACTTCATTTATTACTGCCCCCTATATTTCACTTATAGTATTACACTTGCACACACACTATTCATTTATTATTTCTTACTACACATCCCATGCACCGCACACCACTCCCCTCAAGACTAGTGGGAGTGGCTATTATTATTTAAAGCACCTGCTCGCCCTTTCATCAGCATTTCTGGCCTGGCTGTGTCCATTTGCAAGTATGGCCTTTTTCGGTGTTTCTGTATATGTCCCTGTGTTTTTATCGGTTCTGTTTGTGCATCAGGAACGTTCTGTTCCAGTTTAGGATTTAGGGACTCGCAAGTCTGGGGATCCTTGTCGTGGATTGCGAGCTTGCGTCCTTTTGGCCAAAATGATTACCAATACCCCAGGTATTTTTCATTATGTATATTCGCTTCTCTTGGACACAGCCGGGTCTTTGATGCTGGGAGAGCATGGTGTGTTGTTGTTTGGCATAGCAAGCAGGGTAGCCCGCTCTATGAATTATCAAGGCGTCACAAATAGGCTTCTACCTGGCTATACACGTTGTGCCTCATGACATACACACTATCCCTCCATGTTTCACTCACTTGCACCCCATTATCCATTTATTTCTATTGAGGCACTTCATTTATTACTGCCCCCTATATTTCACTTATAGTATTACACTTGCACACACACTATTCATTTATTATTTCTTACTACACATCCCATGCACCGCACACCACTCCCCTCAAGACTAGTGGGAGTGGCTATTATTATTTAAAGCACCTGCTCGCCCTTTCATCAGCATTTCTGGCCTGGCTGTGTCCATTTGCAAGTATGGCCTTTTTCGGTGTTTCTGTATATGTCCCTGTGTTTTTATCGGTTCTGTTTGTGCATCAGGAACGTTCTGTTCCAGTTTAGGATTTAGGGACTCGCAAGTCTGGGGATCCTTGTCGTGGATTGCGAGCTTGCGTCCTTTTGGCCAAAATGATTACCAATACCCCAGGTATTTTTCATTATGTATATTCGCTTCTCTTGGACACAGCCGGGTCTTTGATGCTGGGAGAGCATGGTGTGTTGTTGTTTGGCATAGCAAGCAGGGTAGCCCGCTCTATGAATTATCAAGGCGTCACAAATAGGCTTCTACCTGGCTATACACGTTGTGCCTCATGACATACACACTATCCCTCCATGTTTCACTCACTTGCACCCCATTATCCATTTATTTCTATTGAGGCACTTCATTTATTACTGCCCCCTATATTTCACTTATAGTATTACACTTGCACACACACTATTCATTTATTATTTCTTACTACACATCCCATGCACCGCACACCACTCCCCTCAAGACTAGTGGGAGTGGCTATTATTATTTAAAGCACCTGCTCGCCCTTTCATCAGCATTTCTGGCCTGGCTGTGTCCATTTGCAAGTATGGCCTTTTTCGGTGTTTCTGTATATGTCCCTGTGTTTTTATCGGTTCTGTTTGTGCATCAGGAACGTTCTGTTCCAGTTTAGGATTTAGGGACTCGCAAGTCTGGGGATCCTTGTCGTGGATTGCGAGCTTGCGTCCTTTTGGCCAAAATGATTACCAATACCCCAGGTATTTTTCATTATGTATATTCGCTTCTCTTGGACACAGCCGGGTCTTTGATGCTGGGAGAGCATGGTGTGTTGTTGTTTGGCATAGCAAGCAGGGTAGCCCGCTCTATGAATTATCAAGGCGTCACAAATAGGCTTCTACCTGGCTATACACGTTGTGCCTCATGACATACACACTATCCCTCCATGTTTCACTCACTTGCACCCCATTATCCATTTATTTCTATTGAGGCACTTCATTTATTACTGCCCCCTATATTTCACTTATAGTATTACACTTGCACACACACTATTCATTTATTATTTCTTACTACACATCCCATGCACCGCACACCACTCCCCTCAAGACTAGTGGGAGTGGCTATTATTATTTAAAGCACCTGCTCGCCCTTTCATCAGCATTTCTGGCCTGGCTGTGTCCATTTGCAAGTATGGCCTTTTTCGGTGTTTCTGTATATGTCCCTGTGTTTTTATCGGTTCTGTTTGTGCATCAGGAACGTTCTGTTCCAGTTTAGGATTTAGGGACTCGCAAGTCTGGGGATCCTTGTCGTGGATTGCGAGCTTGCGTCCTTTTGGCCAAAATGATTACCAATACCCCAGGTATTTTTCATTATGTATATTCGCTTCTCTTGGACACAGCCGGGTCTTTGATGCTGGGAGAGCATGGTGTGTTGTTGTTTGGCATAGCAAGCAGGGTAGCCCGCTCTATGAATTATCAAGGCGTCACAAATAGGCTTCTACCTGGCTATACACGTTGTGCCTCATGACATACACACTATCCCTCCATGTTTCACTCACTTGCACCCCATTATCCATTTATTTCTATTGAGGCACTTCATTTATTACTGCCCCCTATATTTCACTTATAGTATTACACTTGCACACACACTATTCATTTATTATTTCTTACTACACATCCCATGCACCGCACACCACTCCCCTCAAGACTAGTGGGAGTGGCTATTATTATTTAAAGCACCTGCTCGCCCTTTCATCAGCATTTCTGGCCTGGCTGTGTCCATTTGCAAGTATGGCCTTTTTCGGTGTTTCTGTATATGTCCCTGTGTTTTTATCGGTTCTGTTTGTGCATCAGGAACGTTCTGTTCCAGTTTAGGATTTAGGGACTCGCAAGTCTGGGGATCCTTGTCGTGGATTGCGAGCTTGCGTCCTTTTGGCCAAAATGATTACCAATACCCCAGGTATTTTTCATTATGTATATTCGCTTCTCTTGGACACAGCCGGGTCTTTGATGCTGGGAGAGCATGGTGTGTTGTTGTTTGGCATAGCAAGCAGGGTAGCCCGCTCTATGAATTATCAAGGCGTCACAAATAGGCTTCTACCTGGCTATACACGTTGTGCCTCATGACATACACACTATCCCTCCATGTTTCACTCACTTGCACCCCATTATCCATTTATTTCTATTGAGGCACTTCATTTATTACTGCCCCCTATATTTCACTTATAGTATTACACTTGCACACACACTATTCATTTATTATTTCTTACTACACATCCCATGCACCGCACACCACTCCCCTCAAGACTAGTGGGAGTGGCTATTATTATTTAAAGCACCTGCTCGCCCTTTCATCAGCATTTCTGGCCTGGCTGTGTCCATTTGCAAGTATGGCCTTTTTCGGTGTTTCTGTATATGTCCCTGTGTTTTTATCGGTTCTGCTTTTCAACCTGAACAAGAAAACCCCAGCAAGCTGGAGCATGCAAAAATTGCTACAAAACTCAGTTTTGCTCCTCTCCACGGAAATCTTTAGTAAAAGGCGAAAGATTTATGCGTTCTGAAGAGAAACCAGAGTACTAAGGGACAAACTCTTCCTCCTTTCCTCACGCCATGGCCGCAGTCCTGTGTTAGCCCAGGGAGACCACCCGTAAGGGGGATAAAAACACAGACAGCACATACAAGAAACAATACATATGTTTCCCAGGCTCCTCTCTTCTTTTGGCTGCCACTTGGCAGCTTTCACTTGTTATCCACCCCGGCAACACAGTGCATAAACAAGTTTGCTTCTCAACGGAAGGAGGCCATCCATGTTGTCACTATGCAAATTCAGCCACTTTCAAGCCAACTGGAGCCAGAAATACACTCTTTCTGCTTTTCAACCTGAACAAGAAAACCCCAGCAAGCTGGAGCATGCAAAAATTGCTACAAAACTCAGTTTTGCTCCTCTCCACGGAAATCTTTAGTAAAAGGCGAAAGATTTATGCGTTCTGAAGAGAAACCAGAGTACTAAGGGACAAACTCTTCCTCCTTTCCTCACGCCATGGCCGCAGTCCTGTGTTAGCCCAGGGAGACCACCCGTAAGGGGGATAAAAACACAGACAGCACATACAAGAAACAATACATATGTTTCCCAGGCTCCTCTCTTCTTTTGGCTGCCACTTGGCAGCTTTCACTTGTTATCCACCCCGGCAACACAGTGCATAAACAAGTTTGCTTCTCAACGGAAGGAGGCCATCCATGTTGTCAATATGCAAATTCAGCCACTTTCAAGCCAACTGGAGCCAGAAATACACTCTTTCTGCTTTTCAACCTGAACAAGAAAACCCCAGCAAGCTGGAGCATGCAAAAATTGCTACAAAACTCAGTTTTGCTCCTCTCCACGGAAATCTTTAGTAAAAGGCGAAAGATTTATGCGTTCTGAAGAGAAACCAGAGTACTAAGGGACAAACTCTTCCTCCTTTCCTCACGCCATGGCCGCAGTCCTGTGTTAGCCCAGGGAGACCACCCGTAAGGGGGATAAAAACACAGACAGCACATACAAGAAACAATGCATATGTTTCCCAGGCTCCTCTCTTCTTTTGGCTGCCACTTGGCAGCTTTCACTTGTTATCCACCCCAGCAACACAGTGCATAAACAAGTTTGCTTCTCAACGGAAGGAGGCCATCCATGTTGTCAATATGCAAATTCAGCCACTTTCAAGCCAACTGGAGCCAGAAATACACTCTTTCTGCTTTTCAACCTGAACAAGAAAACCCCAGCAAGCTGGAGCATGCAAAAATTGCTCCAAAACTCAGTTTTGCTCCTCTCCACGGAAATCTTTAGTAAAAGGCGAAAGATTT
Organism: Rhinoderma darwinii; assembly: GCF_050947455.1. Classification (NCBI taxonomy): domain Eukaryota; kingdom Metazoa; phylum Chordata; class Amphibia; order Anura; family Rhinodermatidae; genus Rhinoderma; species Rhinoderma darwinii. The sequence continues at coordinate 24,372 of NW_027462803.1, forward strand.
ATGCGTTCTGAAGAGAAACCAGAGTACTAAGGGACAAACTCTTCCTCCTTTCCTCACGCCATGGCCGCAGTCCTGTGTTAGCCCAGGGAGACCACCCGTAAGGGGGATAAAAACACAGACAGCACATACAAGAAACAATACATATGTTTCCCAGGCTCCTCTCTTCTTTTGGCTGCCACTTGGCAGCTTTCACTTGTTATCCACCCCGGCAACACAGTGCATAAACAAGTTTGCTTCTCAACGGAAGGAGGCCATCCATGTTGTCAATATGCAAATTCAGCCACTTTCAAGCCAACTGGAGCCAGAAATACACTCTTTCTGCTTTTCAACCTGAACAAGAAAACCCCAGCAAGCTGGAGCATGCAAAAATTGCTACAAAACTCAGTTTTGCTCCTCTCCACGGAAATCTTTAGTAAAAGGCGAAAGATGTATGCGTTCTGAAGAGAAACCAGAGTACTAAGGGACAAACTCTTCCTCCTTTCCTCACGCCATGGCCGCAGTCCTGTGTTAGCCCAGGGAGACCACCCGTAAGGGGGATAAAAACACAGACAGCACATACAAGAAACAATACATATGTTTCCCAGGCTCCTCTCTTCTTTTGGCTGCCACTTGGCAGCTTTCACTTGTTATCCACCCCGGCAACACAGTGCATAAACAAGTTTGCTTCTCAACGGAAGGAGGCCATCCATGTTGTCAATATGCAAATTCAGCCACTTTCAAGCCAACTGGAGCCAGAAATACACTCTTTCTGCTTTTCAACCTGAACAAGAAAACCCCAGCAAGCTGGAGCATGCAAAAATTGCTACAAAACTCAGTTTTGCTCCTCTCCACGGAAATCTTTAGTAAAAGGCGAAAGATTTATGCGTTCTGAAGAGAAACCAGAGTACTAAGGGACAAACTCTTCCTCCTTTCCTCACGCCATGGCCGCAGTCCTGTGTTAGCCCAGGGAGACCACCCGTAAGGGGGATAAAAACACAGACAGCACATACAAGAAACAATGCATATGTTTCCCAGGCTCCTCTCTTCTTTTGGCTGCCACTTGGCAGCTTTCACTTGTTATCCACCCCGGCAACACAGTGCATAAACAAGTTTGCTTCTCAACGGAAGGAGGCCATCCATGTTGTCAATATGCAAATTCAGCCACTTTCAAGCCAACTGGAGCCAGAAATACACTCTTTCTGCTTTTCAACCTGAACAAGAAAACCCCAGCAAGCTGGAGCATGCAAAAATTGCTACAAAACTCAGTTTTGCTCCTCTCCACGGAAATCTTTAGTAAAAGGCGAAAGATTTATGCGTTCTGAAGAGAAACCAGAGTACTAAGGGACAAACTCTTCCTCCTTTCCTCACGCCATGGCCGCAGTCCTGTGTTAGCCCAGGGAGACCACCCGTAAGGGGGATAAAAACACAGACAGCACATACAAGAAACAATACATATGTTTCCCAGGCTCCTCTCTTCTTTTGGCTGCCACTTGGCAGCTTTCACTTGTTATCCACCCCGGCAACACAGTGCATAAACAAGTTTGCTTCTCAACGGAAGGAGGCCATCCATGTTGTCAATATGCAAATTCAGCCCCTTTCAAGCCAACTGGAGCCAGAAATACACTCTTTCTGCTTTTCAACCTGAACAAGAAAACCCCAGCAAGCTGGAGCATGCAAAAATTGCTACAAAACTCAGTTTTGCTCCTCTCCACGGAAATCTTTAGTAAAAGGCGAAAGATTTATGCGTTCTGAAGAGAAACCAGAGTACTAAGGGACAAACTCTTCCTCCTTTCCTCACGCCATGGCCGCAGTCCTGTGTTAGCCCAGGGAGACCACCCGTAAGGGGGATAAAAACACAGACAGCACATACAAGAAACAATACATATGTTTCCCAGGCTCCTCTCTTCTTTTGGCTGCCACTTGGCAGCTTTCACTTGTTATCCACCCCGGCAACACAGTGCATAAACAAGTTTGCTTCTCAACGGAAGGAGGCCATCCATGTTGTCAATATGCAAATTCAGCCACTTTCAAGCCAACTGGAGCCAGAAATACACTCTTTCTGCTTTTCAACCTGAACATGAAAACCCCAGCAAGCTGGAGCATGCAAAAATTGCTACAAAACTCAGTTTTGCTCCTCTCCACGGAAATCTTTAGTAAAAGGCGAAAGATTTATGCGTTCTGAAGAGAAACCAGAGTACTAAGGGACAAACTCTTCCTCCTTTCCTCACGCCATGGCCGCAGTCCTGTGTTAGCCCAGGGAGACCACCCGTAAGGGGGATAAAAACACAGACAGCACATACAAGAAACAATACATATGTTTCCCAGGCTCCTCTCTTCTTTTGGCTGCCACTTGGCAGCTTTCACTTGTTATCCACCCCGGCAACACAGTGCATAAACAAGTTTGCTTCTCAACGGAAGGAGGCCATCCATGTTGTCAATATGCAAATTCAGCCACTTTCAAGCCAACTGGAGCCAGAAATACACTCTTTCTGCTTTTCAACCTGAACAAGAAAACCCCAGCAAGCTGGAGCATGCAAAAATTGCTCCAAAACTCAGTTTTGCTCCTCTCCACGGAAATCTTTAGTAAAAGGCGAAAGATTTATGCGTTCTGAAGAGAAACCAGAGTACTAAGGGACAAACTCTTCCTCCTTTCCTCACGCCATGGCCGCAGTCCTGTGTTAGCCCAGGGAGACCACCCGTAAGGGGGATAAAAACACAGACAGCACATACAAGAAACAATACATATGTTTCCCAGGCTCCTCTCTTCTTTTGGCTGCCACTTGGCAGCTTTCACTTGTTATCCACCCCGGCAACACAGTGCATAAACAAGTTTGCTTCTCAACGGAAGGAGGCCATCCATGTTGTCACTATGCAAATTCAGCCACTTTCAAGCCAACTGGAGCCAGAAATACACTCTTTCTGCTTTTCAACCTGAACAAGAAAACCCCAGCAAGCTGGAGCATGCAAAAATTGCTACAAAACTCAGTTTTGCTCCTCTCCACGGAAATCTTTAGTAAAAGGCGAAAGATTTATGCGTTCTGAAGAGAAACCAGAGTACTAAGGGACAAACTCTTCCTCCTTTCCTCACGCCATGGCCGCAGTCCTGTGTTAGCCCAGGGAGACCACCCGTAAGGGGGATAAAAACACAGACAGCACATACAAGAAACAATGCATATGTTTCCCAGGCTCCTCTCTTCTTTTGGCTGCCACTTGGCAGCTTTCACTTGTTATCCACCCCGGCAACACAGTGCATAAACAAGTTTGCTTCTCAACGGAAGGAGGCCATCCATGTTGTCAATATGCAAATTCAGCCACTTTCAAGCCAACTGGAGCCAGAAATACACTCTTTCTGCTTTTCAACCTGAACAAGAAAACCCCAGCAAGCTGGAGCATGCAAAAATTGCTACAAAACTCAGTTTTGCTCCTCTCCACGGAAATCTTTAGTAAAAGGCGAAAGATTTATGCGTTCTGAAGAGAAACCAGAGTACTAAGGGACAAACTCTTCCTCCTTTCCTCACGCCATGGCCGCAGTCCTGTGTTAGCCCAGGGAGACCACCCGTAAGGGGGATAAAAACACAGACAGCACATACAAGAAACAATGCATATGTTTCCCAGGCTCCTCTCTTCTTTTGGCTGCCACTTGGCAGCTTTCACTTGTTATCCACCCCGGCAACACAGTGCATAAACAAGTTTGCTTCTCAACGGAAGGAGGCCATCCATGTTGTCAATATGCAAATTCAGCCACTTTCAAGCCAACTGGAGCCAGAAATACACTCTTTCTG
>NW_027462804.1:0-28078 GCF_050947455.1 Rhinoderma darwinii
TGACTTTTGACAAGCCCTCCAAAAATTGACCCTTTTTATTGGCAGATGCCTGCCGGGGTTCTTCCATACATGGATGTAAAAGCAACAAGCAATGGCTTTTGACAAGCCCTCCAAAAATTTACCCTTTTTTTGGCAAATGCCTGCCGGGGTTCTTCCATACATAGATGTAAAAGCAACAAGCAATGGCTTTTGACAAGCCCTCCAAAAATTTACCCCTTTTATTGGCAGATGCCTGCCGGGGTTCTTCCATACATGAATGTAAAAGCAACAAGCAATGGCTTTTCACAAGCCCTCCAAAAATTGACCCTTTCTATTGGCAGATGCCTGCCGGGGTTCTTCCATACATAGATGTAAAAGCAACAAGCAATGGCTTTTGACAAGCCCTCCAAAAATTTACCCTTTTTTTGGCAGATGCCTGCCGGGGTTCTTCCATACATAGATGTAAAAGCAACAAGCAATGGCTTTTGACAAGCCCTTCAAAAAATTGACCCTTTTTAGTGGCAGATGCCTGCCGGGGTTCTTCCATACATGGATGTAAAAGCAACAAGCAATGGCTTTTGACAAGCCCTCCAAAAATGTACCCTTTTTTTGGCAGATGCCTGCCGGGGTTCTTCCATACATGGATGTAAAAGCAACAAGCAATGGCTTTTGACAAGCCCTCCAAAAATTGACCCTTTTTAGTGGCAGATGCCTGCCGGGGTTCTTCCATACATGGATGTAAAAGCAACAAGCAATGGCTTTTGACAAGCCCTCCAAAAATTGACCCTTTTTAGTGGCAGATGCCTGCCGGGGTTCTTCCATAGATAGATGTAAAAGCAACAAGCAATGACTTTTGACAAGCCCTCCAAAAATTGACCCTTTTTATTGGCAGATGCCTGCCGGGGTTCTTCCATACATGGATGTAAAAGCAACAAGCAATGGCTTTTGACAAGCCCTCCAAAAATTTACCCTTTTTTTGGCAAATGCCTGCCGGGGTTCTTCCATACATAGATGTAAAAGCAACAAGCAATGGCTTTTGACAAGCCCTCCAAAAATTTACCCCTTTTATTGGCAGATGCCTGCCGGGGTTCTTCCATACATGAATGTAAAAGCAACAAGCAATGGCTTTTCACAAGCCCTCCAAAAATTGACCCTTTCTATTGGCAGATGCCTGCCGGGGTTCTTCCATACATAGTTGTAAAAGCAACAAGCAATGGCTTTTGACAAGCCCTCCAAAAATTTACCCTTTTTTTGGCAGATGCCTGCCGGGGTTCTTCCATACATAGATGTAAAAGCAACAAGCAATGGCTTTTGACAAGCCCTTCAAAAATTGACCCTTTTTAGTGGCAGATGCCTGCCGGGGTTCTTCCATACATGGATGTAAAAGCAACAAGCAATGGCTTTTGACAAGCCCTCCAAAAATTGACCCTTTTTTTTGGCAGATGCCTGCCGGGGTTCTTCCATACATAGATGTAAAAGCAACAAGCAATGGCTTTTGACAAGCCCTCCAAAAATGTACCCTTTTTTTGGCAGATGCCTGCCGGGGTTCTTCCATACATAGATGTAAAAGCAACAAGCAATGGCTTTTGACAAGCCCTCCAAAAATTGACCCTTTTTAGTGGCAGATGCCTTTCCCGGGGTTCTTCCATACATAGATGTAAAAGCAACAAGCAATGGCTTTTGACAAGCCCTCCAAAAATTGACCCTTTTTAGTGGCAGATGCCTGCCGGGGTTCTTCCATACATGGATGTAAAAGCAACAAGCAATGGCTTTTGACAAGCCCTCCAAAAATTTACCCTTTTTTTGGCAAATGCCTGCCGGGGTTCTTCCATACATAGATGTAAAAGCAACAAGCAATGGCTTTTGACAAGCCCTCCAAAAATTTACCCTTTTTTTGGCAGATGCCTGCCGGGGTTCTTCCATAGATAGATGTAAAAGCAACAAGCAATGGCTTTTGACAAGCCCTCCAAAAATTGACCCTTTTTATTGGCAGATGCCTGCCGGGGTTCTTCCATACATGGATGTAAAAGCAACAAGCAATGGCTTTTGACAAGCCCTCCAAAAATTTACCCTTTTTTTGGCAGATGCCTGCCGGGGTTCTTCCATACATGGATGTAAAAGCAACAAGCAATGGCTTTTGACAAGCCCTCCAAAAATTGACCCTTTTTATTGGCAGATGCCTGTCGGGGTTCTTCCATACATGGATGTAAAAGCAACAAGCAATGGCTTTTGACAAGCCCTCCAAAAATTGACCCTTTTTATTGGCAGATACCTGCCGGGGTTCTTCCATACATGGATGTAAAAGCAACAAGCAATGGCTTTTGACAAGCCCTCCAAAAATTGACCCTTTTTTTTGGCAGATGCCTGCCGGGGTTCTTCCATACATGAATGTAAAAGCAACAAGCAATGGCTTTTCACAAGCCCTCCAAAAATTGACCCTTTTTTTGGCAGATGCCTGCCGGGGTTCTTCCATACATAGATGTAAAAGCAACAAAGCAATGGCTTTTGACAAGCACTCCAAAAATTGACCCTTTTTATTGGCAGATGCCTGCCGGGGTTCTTCCATACATGGATGTAAAAGCAACAAGCAATGGCTTTTGACAAGCCCTCCAAAAATGTACCCTTTTAATTGGCAGATGCCTGCCGGGGTTCTTCCATACATAGATGTAAAAGCAACAAGCAATGGCTTTTGACAAGCCCTCCAAAAATTGACCCTTTTTAGTGGCAGATGCCTGCCGGGGTTCTTCCATACATGGATGTAAAAGCAACAAGCAATGGCTTTTGACAAGCCCTCCAAAAATTGACCCTTTTTAGTGGCAGATGCCTGCCGGGGTTCTTCCATAGATAGATGTAAAAGCAACAAGCAATGGCTTTTGATAAGCCCTCCAAGAATTGACCCTTTTTATTGGCAGATGCCTGCCGGGGTTCTTCCATAGATAGATGTAAAAGCAACAAGCAATGGCTTTTGATAAGCCCTCCAAGAATTGACCCTTTTTATTGGCAGATGCCTGCCGGGGTTCTTCCATACATGGATGTAAAAGCAACAAGCAATGGCTTTTGACAAGCCCTCCAAAAATGTACCCTTTTTTTGGCAAATGCCTGCCGGGGTTCTTCCATACATAGATGTAAAAGCAACAAGCAATGGCTTTTGACAAGCCCTCCAAAAATTTACCCCTTTTATTGGCAGATGCCTGCCGGGGTTCTTCCATACATGAATGTAAAAGCAACAAGCAATGGCTTTTCACAAGCCCTCCAAAAATTGACCCTTTCTATTGGCAGATGCCTGCCGGGGTTCTTCCATACATGAATGTAAAAGCAACAAGCAATGGCTTTTGACAAGCCCTCCAAAAATTGACCCTTTTTTTGGCAGATGCCTGCCGGGGTTCTTCCATACATAGATGTAAAAGCAACAAGCAATGGCTTTTGACAAGCCCTCCAAAAATGGACCCTTTTTATTGGAAGATGCCTGCCGGGGTTCTTCCATACATGGATGTAAAAGCAACAAGCAATGGCTTTTGACAAGCCCTCCAAAAATTGACCCTTTTTTTTGGCAGATGCCTGCCGGGGTTCTTCCATACATAGATGTAAAAGCAACAAGCAATGGCTTTTGACAAGCTCTCCATAAATTGACCCTTTTTATTGGCAGATGCCTGCCGGGGTTCTTCCATACATAGATGTAAAAGCAACAAGCAATGGCTTTTGACAAGCTCTCCATAAATTGACCCTTTTTATTGGCAGATGCCTGCCGGGGTTCTTCCATACATAGATGTAAAAGCAAAAAGCAATGGCTTTTGACAAGCCCTCCAAAAATTGACCCTTTTTATTGGCAGATGCCTGCCGGGGTTCTTCCATACATTGATGTAAAAGCAACAAGCAATGGCTTTTGACAAGCCCTCCAAAAATGTACCCTTTTAATTGGCAGATGCCTGCCGGGGTTCTTCCATACATAGATGTAAAAGCAACAAGCAATGGCTTTTGACAAGCCCTCCAAAAATTGACCCTTTTTAGTGGCAGATGCCTGCCGGGGTTCTTCCATACATGGATTTAAAAGCAACAAGCAATGGCTTTTGACAAGCCCTCCAAAAATTTACCCTTTTTTTGGCAAATGCCTGCCGGGGTTCTTCCATACATAGATGTAAAAGCAACAAGCAATGGCTTTTGACAAGCCCTCCAAAAATTGACCCTTTTTATTAGCAGATGCCTGCCGGGGTTCTTCCATACATGGATGTAAAAGCAACAAGCAATGACTTTTGACAAGCCCTCCAAAAATGTACCCTTTTTTTGGCAGATGCCTGCCGGGGTTCTTCCATACATAGATGTAAAAGCAACAAGCAATGGCTTTTGACAAGCCCTCCAAAAATTGACCCTTTTTAGTGGCAGATGCCTGCCGGGGTTCTTCCATACATGGATTTAAAAGCAACAAGCAATGGCTTTTGACAAGCCCTCCAAAAATTTACCCTTTTTTTGGCAAATGCCTGCCGGGGTTCTTCCATACATAGATGTAAAAGCAACAAGCAATGGCTTTTGACAAGCCCTCCAAAAATTTACCCCTTTTATTGGCAGATGCCTGCCGGGGTTCTTCCATACATGAATGAAAAAGCAACAAGCAATGGCTTTTGACAAGCCCTCCAAAAATTGACCCTTTCTACTGGCAGATGCATGCCGGGGTTCTTCCATACATAGTTGTAAAAGCAAGAAGCAATGGCTTTTGACAAGCCCTCCAAAAATTGACCCTTTTTTTGGCAAATGCCTGCCGGGGTTCTTCCATACATAGATGTAAAAGCAACAAGCAATGGCTTTTGACAAGCCCTCCAAAAATGTACCCCTTTAATTGGCAGATGCCTGCCGGGGTTCTTCCATAGATAGATGTAAAAGCAACAAGCAATGGCTTTTGACAAGCCCTCCAAAAATTGACCCTTTTTATTGGCAGATGCCTGCCGGGGTTCTTCCATACATGGATGTAAAAGCAACAAGCAATGGCTTTTGACAAGCCCTCCAAAAATTGACCCTTTTTATTAGCAGATGCCTGCCGGGGTTCTTCCATACATGGATGTAAAAGCAACAAGCAATGGCTTTTGACAAGCCCTCCAAAAATTTACCCTTTTTATTGGCAGATGCCTGCCGGGGTTCTTCCATACATGGATGTAAAAGCAACAAGCAATGGCTTTTGACAAGCCCTCCAAAAATTGACCCTTTTTATTAGCAGATGCCTGCCGGGGTTCTTCCATACATGGATGTAAAAGCAACAAGCAATGACTTTTGACAAGCCCTCCAAAAATGTACCCTTTTTTTGGCAAATGCCTGCCGGGGTTCTTCCATACATAGATGTAAAAGCAACAAGCAATGGCTTTTGACAAGCCCTCCAAAAATTTACCCTTTTTTTGGCAGATGCCTGCCGGGGTTCTTCCATAGATAGATGTAAAAGCAACAAGCAATGGCTTTTGACAAGCCCTCCAAAAATTGACCCTTTTTATTGGCAGATGCCTGCCGGGGTTCTTCCATACATGGATGTAAAAGCAACAAGCAATGGCTTTTGACAAGCCCTCCAAAAATTTACCCTTTTTTTGGCAGATGCCTGCCGGGGTTCTTCCATACATGGATGTAAAAGCAACAAGCAATGGCTTTTGACAAGCCCTCCAAAAATTGACCCTTTTTATTGGCAGATGCCTGTCGGGGTTCTTCCATACATGGATGTAAAAGCAACAAGCAATGGCTTTTGACAAGCCCTCCAAAAATTGACCCTTTTTATTGGCAGATACCTGCCGGGGTTCTTCCATACATGGATGTAAAAGCAACAAGCAATGGCTTTTGACAAGCCCTCCAAAAATTGACCCTTTTTTTTGGCAGATGCCTGCCGGGGTTCTTCCATACATGAATGTAAAAGCAACAAGCAATGGCTTTTCACAAGCCCTCCAAAAATTGACCCTTTTTTTGGCAGATGCCTGCCGGGGTTCTTCCATACATAGATGTAAAAGCAACAAAGCAATGGCTTTTGACAAGCACTCCAAAAATTGACCCTTTTTATTGGCAGATGCCTGCCGGGGTTCTTCCATACATGGATGTAAAAGCAACAAGCAATGGCTTTTGACAAGCCCTCCAAAAATGTACCCTTTTAATTGGCAGATGCCTGCCGGGGTTCTTCCATACATAGATGTAAAAGCAACAAGCAATGGCTTTTGACAAGCCCTCCAAAAATTGACCCTTTTTAGTGGCAGATGCCTGCCGGGGTTCTTCCATACATGGATGTAAAAGCAACAAGCAATGGCTTTTGACAAGCCCTCCAAAAATTGACCCTTTTTAGTGGCAGATGCCTGCCGGGGTTCTTCCATAGATAGATGTAAAAGCAACAAGCAATGGCTTTTGATAAGCCCTCCAAGAATTGACCCTTTTTATTGGCAGATGCCTGCCGGGGTTCTTCCATAGATAGATGTAAAAGCAACAAGCAATGGCTTTTGATAAGCCCTCCAAGAATTGACCCTTTTTATTGGCAGATGCCTGCCGGGGTTCTTCCATACATGGATGTAAAAGCAACAAGCAATGGCTTTTGACAAGCCCTCCAAAAATGTACCCTTTTTTTGGCAAATGCCTGCCGGGGTTCTTCCATACATAGATGTAAAAGCAACAAGCAATGGCTTTTGACAAGCCCTCCAAAAATTTACCCCTTTTATTGGCAGATGCCTGCCGGGGTTCTTCCATACATGAATGTAAAAGCAACAAGCAATGGCTTTTCACAAGCCCTCCAAAAATTGACCCTTTCTATTGGCAGATGCCTGCCGGGGTTCTTCCATACATGAATGTAAAAGCAACAAGCAATGGCTTTTGACAAGCCCTCCAAAAATTGACCCTTTTTTTGGCAGATGCCTGCCGGGGTTCTTCCATACATAGATGTAAAAGCAACAAGCAATGGCTTTTGACAAGCCCTCCAAAAATGGACCCTTTTTATTGGAAGATGCCTGCCGGGGTTCTTCCATACATGGATGTAAAAGCAACAAGCAATGGCTTTTGACAAGCCCTCCAAAAATTGACCCTTTTTTTTGGCAGATGCCTGCCGGGGTTCTTCCATACATAGATGTAAAAGCAACAAGCAATGGCTTTTGACAAGCTCTCCATAAATTGACCCTTTTTATTGGCAGATGCCTGCCGGGGTTCTTCCATACATAGATGTAAAAGCAACAAGCAATGGCTTTTGACAAGCTCTCCATAAATTGACCCTTTTTATTGGCAGATGCCTGCCGGGGTTCTTCCATACATAGATGTAAAAGCAAAAAGCAATGGCTTTTGACAAGCCCTCCAAAAATTGACCCTTTTTATTGGCAGATGCCTGCCGGGGTTCTTCCATACATTGATGTAAAAGCAACAAGCAATGGCTTTTGACAAGCCCTCCAAAAATGTACCCTTTTAATTGGCAGATGCCTGCCGGGGTTCTTCCATACATAGATGTAAAAGCAACAAGCAATGGCTTTTGACAAGCCCTCCAAAAATTGACCCTTTTTAGTGGCAGATGCCTGCCGGGGTTCTTCCATACATGGATTTAAAAGCAACAAGCAATGGCTTTTGACAAGCCCTCCAAAAATTTACCCTTTTTTTGGCAAATGCCTGCCGGGGTTCTTCCATACATAGATGTAAAAGCAACAAGCAATGGCTTTTGACAAGCCCTCCAAAAATTGACCCTTTTTATTAGCAGATGCCTGCCGGGGTTCTTCCATACATGGATGTAAAAGCAACAAGCAATGACTTTTGACAAGCCCTCCAAAAATGTACCCTTTTTTTGGCAGATGCCTGCCGGGGTTCTTCCATACATAGATGTAAAAGCAACAAGCAATGGCTTTTGACAAGCCCTCCAAAAATTGACCCTTTTTAGTGGCAGATGCCTGCCGGGGTTCTTCCATACATGGATTTAAAAGCAACAAGCAATGGCTTTTGACAAGCCCTCCAAAAATTTACCCTTTTTTTGGCAAATGCCTGCCGGGGTTCTTCCATACATAGATGTAAAAGCAACAAGCAATGGCTTTTGACAAGCCCTCCAAAAATTTACCCCTTTTATTGGCAGATGCCTGCCGGGGTTCTTCCATACATGAATGAAAAAGCAACAAGCAATGGCTTTTGACAAGCCCTCCAAAAATTGACCCTTTCTACTGGCAGATGCATGCCGGGGTTCTTCCATACATAGTTGTAAAAGCAAGAAGCAATGGCTTTTGACAAGCCCTCCAAAAATTGACCCTTTTTTTGGCAAATGCCTGCCGGGGTTCTTCCATACATAGATGTAAAAGCAACAAGCAATGGCTTTTGACAAGCCCTCCAAAAATGTACCCCTTTTATTGGCAGATGCCTGCCGGGGTTCTTCCATAGATAGATGTAAAAGCAACAAGCAATGGCTTTTGACAAGCCCTCCAAAAATTGACCCTTTTTATTGGCAGATGCCTGCCGGGGTTCTTCCATACATGGATGTAAAAGCAACAAGCAATGGCTTTTGACAAGCCCTCCAAAAATTGACCCTTTTTATTAGCAGATGCCTGCCGGGGTTCTTCCATACATGGATGTAAAAGCAACAAGCAATGGCTTTTGACAAGCCCTCCAAAAATTTACCCTTTTTATTGGCAGATGCCTGCCGGGGTTCTTCCATACATGGATGTAAAAGCAACAAGCAATGGCTTTTGACAAGCCCTCCAAAAATTGACCCTTTTTATTAGCAGATGCCTGCCGGGGTTCTTCCATACATGGATGTAAAAGCAACAAGCAATGACTTTTGACAAGCCCTCCAAAAATGTACCCTTTTTTTGGCAGATGCCTGCCGGGGTTCTTCCATACATAGATGTAAAAGCAACAAGCAATGGCTTTTGACAAGCCCTCCAAAAATTTACCCCTTTTATTGGCAGATGCCTGCCGGGGTTCTTCCATACATGAATGAAAAAGCAACAAGCAATGGCTTTTCACAAGCCCTCCAAAAATGTACCCTTTTTTTGGCAGATGCCTGCCGGGGTTCTTCCATACATAGTTGTAAAAGCAACAAGCAATGGCTTTTGACAAGCCCTCCAAAAATTGACCCTTTTTTTGGCAGATGCCTGCCGGGGTTCTTCCATACATAGATGTAAAAGCAACAAGCAATGGCTTTTGACAAGCCCTCCAAAAATTTACCCTTTTTATTGGCAGATGCCTGCCGGGGTTCTTCCATACATGGATGTAAAAGCAACAAGCAATGGCTTTTGACAAGCCCTCCAAAAATTGACCCTTTTTATTAGCAGATGCCTGCCGGGGTTCTTCCATACATGGATGTAAAAGCAACAAGCAATGACTTTTGACAAGCCCTCCAAAAATGTACCCTTTTTTTGGCAGATGCCTGCCGGGGTTCTTCCATACATAGATGTAAAAGCAACAAGCAATGGCTTTTGACACGCCCTCCAAAAATTTACCCCTTTTATTGGCAGATGCCTGCCGGGGTTCTTCCATACATGAATGAAAAAGCAACAAGCAAAGGCTTTTCACAAGCCCTCCAAAAATTGACCCTTTCTACTGGCAGATGCCTGCCGGGGTTCTTCCATACATGGATGTAAAAGCAACAAGCAATGGCTTTTGACAAGCCCTCCAAAAATTTACCCTTTTTTTGGCAGATGCCTGCCGGGGTTCTTCCATACATAGATGTAAAAGCAACAAGCAATGGCTTTTGACAAGCCCTCCAAAAATTGACCCTTTTTATTGGTAGATGCCTGCCGGGGTTCTTCCATACATGGATGTAAAAGCAACAAGCAATGGCTTTTGACAAGCCCTCCAAAAATTGACCCTTTTTTTGGCAGATGCCTGCCGGGGTTCTTCCATAAATTAATGTAAAAGCAACAAGCAATGGCTTTTCACAAGCCCTCCAAAAATTGACCCTTTTTATTGGCAGATGCCTGCCGGGGTTCTTCCATACATGGATGTAAAAGCAACAAGCAATGGCTTTTGACAAGCCCTCCAAAAATTGACCCTTTTTATTGGCAGATGCCTGCCGGGGTTCTTCCATACATGGATGTAAAAGCAACAAGCAATGGCTTTTCACAAGCCCTCCAAAAATTGACCCTTTCTACTGGCAGATGCCTGCCGGGGTTCTTCCATACATAGTTGTAAAAGCAACAAGCAATGGCTTTTGACAAGCCCTCCAAAAATTGACCCTTTTTTTGGCAGATGCCTGCCGGGGTTCTTCCATACATAGATGTAAAAGCAACAAGCAATGGCTTTTGACAAGCCCTCCAAAAATTGACCCTTTTTATTGGCAGATGCCTGCCGGGGTTCTTCCATAGATAGATGTAAAAGCAACAAGCAATGGCTTTTGACAAGCCCTCCAAAAATTGACCCTTTTTATTGGCAGATGCCTGCCGGGGTTCTTCCATACATGGATGTAAAAGCAACAAGCAATGGCTTTTGACAAGCCCTCCAAAAATGTACCCTTTTTTTGGCAGATGCCTGCCGGGGTTCTTCCATACATAGATGTAAAAGCAACAAGCAATGGCTTTTGACAAGCCCTCCAAAAATTTACCCTTTTTATTGGCAGATGCCTGCCGGGGTTCTTCCATACATGGATGTAAAAGCAACAAGCAATGGCTTTTGACAAGCCCTCCAAAAATTGACCCTTTTTATTAGCAGATGCCTGCCGGGGTTCTTCCATACATGGATGTAAAAGCAACAAGCAATGGCTTTTGACAAGCCCTCCAAAAATTTACCCTTTTTTTGGCAGATGCCTGCCGGGGTTCTTCCATACATAGATGTAAAAGCAACAAGCAATGGCTTTTGACAAGCCCTCCAAAAATTGACCCTTTTTATTGGTAGATGCCTGCCGGGGTTCTTCCATACATGGATGTAAAAGCAACAAGCAATGGCTTTTGACAAGCCCTCCAAAAATTGACCCTTTTTTTGGCAGATGCCTGCCGGGGTTCTTCCATAAATTAATGTAAAAGCAACAAGCAATGGCTTTTCACAAGCCCTCCAAAAATTGACCCTTTTTATTGGCAGATGCCTGCCGGGGTTCTTCCATACATGGATGTAAAAGCAACAAGCAATGGCTTTTGACAAGCCCTCCAAAAATTGACCCTTTTTATTGGCAGATGCCTGCCGGGGTTCTTCCATACATGGATGTAAAAGCAACAAGCAATGGCTTTTGACAAGCCCTCCTAAAATTGACCCTTTTTTTGGCAGATGCCTGCCGGGGTTCTTCCATACATAGATGTAAAAGCAACAAGCAATGGATTTTGACAAGCCCTCCAAAAATTGACCATTTTTATTGTCAGATGCCTGCCGGGGTTCTTCCATAAATTAATGTAAAAGCAACAAGCAATGGCTTTTGACAAGCCCTCCAAAAATTGACCCTTTTTTTTGGCAGATGCCTGCCGGGGTTCTTCCATACATGGATGTAAAAGCAACAAGCAATGGCTTTTGACAAGCCCTCCAAAAATTGACCCTTTTTTTTGGCAGATGCCTGCCGGGGTTCTTCCATACATGGATGTGAAAGCACAAAGCAATGGCTTTTGAGAAGCCCTCCAAAAATGTACCCTTTTTTTGGCAGTTGCCTGCCGGGGTTCTACCATACATGAATGTAAAAGCAACAAGCAATGGCTTTTGACAAGCCCTCCAAAAATTTACCCTTTTTATTGGCAGATGCCTGCCGGGGTTCTTCCATACATGCATGTAAAAGCAACAAGCAATGGCTTTTGACAAGTCCTCCAAAAATGTACCCTTTTTTTTGGCAGATGCCTGCCGGGGTTCTTCCATACATGAATGTAAAAGCAACAAGCAATGGCTTTTCACAAGCCCTCCAAAAATTGACCCTTTTTATTGGCAGATGCCTGCCGGGTTCTTCCATACATAGATGTAAAAGCAACAAGCAATGGCTTTTGACAAGCCCTCCAAAAATTGACCCTTTTTTTTGGCAGATGCCTGCCGGGGTTCTTCCATACATGGATGTAAAAGCAACAAGCAATGGCTTTTGACAAGCCCTCCAAAAATTGACCCTTTTTATTGGCAGATGCCTGCCGGGGTTCTTCCATACATAGATGTAAAAGCAACAAGCAATGGCTTTTGACAAGCCCTCCAAAAATTGACCCTTTTTATTGGCAGATGCCTGCCGGGGTTCTTCCATAGATAGATGTAAAAGCAACAAGCAATGGCTTTTGACAAGCCCTCCAAAAATTGACCCTTTTTATTGGCAGATGCCTGCCGGGGTTCTTCCATAAATTAATGTAAAAGCAACAAGCAATGGCTTTTGACAAGCCCTCCAAAAATGTACCCTTTTTTTGGCAGATGCCTGCCGGGGTTATTCCATAAATTAATGTAAAAGCAACAAGCAATGGCTTTTCACAAGCCCTCCAAAAATTGACCCTTTTTATTGGCAGATGCCTGCCGGGGTTCTTCCATACATAGATGTAAAAGCAACAAGCAATGGCTTTTGACAAGCCCTCCAAAAATGTACCCTTTTTATTGGCAGATGCCTGCCGGGGTTCTTCCATACATGGATGTAAAAGCAACAAGCAATGGCTTTTGACAAGCCCTCCAAAAATTTACCCTTTTTTTTGGCAGATGCCTGCCGGGGTTCTTCCATACATGGATGTAAAAGCAACAAGCAATGGCTTTTGACAAGCCCTCCAAAAATGTACCCTTTTTTTGGCAGATGCCTGCCGGGGTTCTTCCATACATGGATGTAAAAGCCACAAGCAATGGCTTTTGACAAGCCCTCCAAAAATTGACCCTTTTTATTGGCAGATGCCTGCCGGGGTTCTTCCATACATAGATGTAAAAGCAACAAGCAATGGCTTTTGACAAGCCCTCCAAAAATTGACCCTTTTTTTTGGCAGATGCCTGCCGGGGTTCTTCCATACATAGATGTAAAAGCAACAAGCAATGGCTTTTGACAAGCCCTCCAAAAATGTACCCTTTTATTGGCAGATGCCTGCCGGGGTTCTTCCATACATGAATGTAAAAGCAACAAGCAATGGCTTTTCACAAGCCCTCCAAAAATTGACCCTTTTTATTGCCACATGCCTGCCGGGGTTCTTCCATACATAGATGTAAAAGCAACAAGCAATGGCTTTTGACAAGCCCTCCAAAAATTGACCCTTTTTTTTGGCAGATGCCTGCCGGGGTTCTTCCATACATAGATGTAAAAGCAACAAGCAATGGCTTTTGACAAGCCCTCCAAAAATTTACCCTTTTTATTGGCAGATGCCTGCCGGGGTTCTTCCATACATAGATGTAAAAGCAACAAGCAATGGCTTTTGACAAGCCCGCCAAAAATTTACCCTTTTTATTGGCAGATCCCTGCCGGGGTTCTTCCATACATGGATGTAAAAGCAACAAGCAATGGCTTTTGACAAGCCCTCCAAAAATTGACCCTTTTTATTGGCAGATGCCTGCCGGGGTTCTTCCATACATGGATGTAAAAGCAACAAGCAATGGCTTTTGACAAGCCCTCCAAAAATTGACCCTTTTTTTGGCAGATGCCTGCCGGGGTTCTTCCATACATAGATGTAAAAGCAACAAGCAATGGATTTTGACAAGCCCTCCAAAAATTGACCATTTTTATTGTCAGATGCCTGCCGGGGTTCTTCCATAAATTAATGTAAAAGCAACAAGCAATGGCTTTTGACAAGCCCTCCAAAAATTGACCCTTTTTTTTGGCAGATGCCTGCCGGGGTTCTTCCATACATGGATGTAAAAGCAACAAGCAATGGCTTTTGACAAGCCCTCCAAAAATTGACCCTTTTTTTGGCAGATGCCTGCCGGGGTTCTTCCATACATGGATGTGAAAGCACAAAGCAATGGCTTTTGAGAAGCCCTCCAAAAATGTACCCTTTTTTTGGCAGTTGCCTGCCGGGGTTCTACCATACATGAATGTAAAAGCAACAAGCAATGGCTTTTGACAAGCCCTCCAAAAATTTACCCTTTTTATTGGCAGATGCCTGCCGGGGTTCTTCCATACATGCATGTAAAAGCAACAAGCAATGGCTTTTGACAAGTCCTCCAAAAATGTACCCTTTTTTTTGGCAGATGCCTGCCGGGGTTCTTCCATACATGAATGTAAAAGCAACAAGCAATGGCTTTTCACAAGCCCTCCAAAAATTGACCCTTTTTATTGGCAGATGCCTGCCTGGGTTCTTCCATACATAGATGTAAAAGCAACAAGCAATGGCTTTTGACAAGCCCTCCAAAAATTGACCCTTTTTTTTGGCAGATGCCTGCCGGGGTTCTTCCATACATGGATGTAAAAGCAACAAGCAATGGCTTTTGACAAGCCCTCCAAAAATTGACCCTTTTTATTGGCAGATGCCTGCCGGGGTTCTTCCATACATAGATGTAAAAGCAACAAGCAATGGCTTTTGACAAGCCCTCCAAAAATTGACCCTTTTTATTGGCAGATGCCTGCCGGGGTTCTTCCATACATGTATGTAAAAGCAACAAGCAATGGCTTTTGACAAGCCCTCCAAAAATGTACCCTTTTTTTGGCAGATGCCTGCCGGGGTTCTTCCATAAATTAATGTAAAAGCAACAAGCAATGGCTTTTCACAAGCCCTCCAAAAATTGACCCTTTTTATTGGCAGATGCCTGCCGGGGTTCTTCCATACATAGATGTAAAAGCAACAAGCAATGGCTTTTGACAAGCCCTCCAAAAATGTACCCTTTTTATTGGCAGATGCCTGCCGGGGTTCTTCCATACATGGATGTAAAAGCAACAAGCAATGGCTTTTGACAAGCCCTCCAAAAATTTACCCTTTTTTTTGGCAGATGCCTGCCGGGGTTCTTCCATACATGGATGTAAAAGCAACAAGCAATGGCTTTTGACAAGCCCTCCAAAAATGTACCCTTTTTTTGGCAGATGCCTGCCGGGGTTCTTCCATACATGGATGTAAAAGCCACAAGCAATGGCTTTTGACAAGCCCTCCAAAAATTGACGCTTTTTATTGGCAGATGCCTGCCGATGTTCTTCCATACATAGATGTAAAAGCAACAAGCAATGGCTTTTGACAAGCCCTCCAAAAATTGACCCTTTTTTTTGGCAGATGCCTGCCGGGGTTCTTCCATACATAGATGTAAAAGCAACAAGCAATGGCTTTTGACAAGCCCTCCAAAAATTGACCCTTTTTTTTGGCAGATGCCTGCCGGGGTTCTTCCATACATAGATGTAAAAGCAACAAGCAATGGCTTTTGACAAGCCCTCCAAAAATGTACCCTTTTATTGGCAGATGCCTGCCGGGGTTCTTCCATACATGAATGTAAAAGCAACAAGCAATGGCTTTTCACAAGCCCTCCAAAAATTGACCCTTTTTATTGCCACATGCCTGCCGGGGTTCTTCCATACATAGATGTAAAAGCAACAAGCAATGGCTTTTGACAAGCCCTCCAAAAATTGACCCTTTTTTTTGGCAGATGCCTGCCGGGGTTCTTCCATACATAGATGTAAAAGCAACAAGCAAAGGCTTTTGACAAGCCCTCCAAAAATTTACCCTTTTTATTGGCAGATGCCTGCCGGGGTTCTTCCATACATAGATGTAAAAGCAACAAGCAATGGCTTTTGACAAGCCCGCCAAAAATTGACCCTTTTTATTGGCAGATGCCTGCCGGGGTTCTTCCATACATAGATGTAAAAGCAACAAGCAATGGCTTTTGACAAGCCCTCCAAAAATGTACCCCTTTTATTGGCAGATGCCTGCCGGGGTTCTTCCATACATGAATGTAAAAGCAACAAGCAATGGCTTTTCACAAGCCCTCCTAAAATTGACCCTTTTTATTGGCAGATGCCTGCCGGGGTTCTTCCATACAAAGATGTAAAGGCAACAAGCATTGGCTTTTGACAAGCCCTCCAAAAATTGACCCTTTTTATTGGCAGATGCCTGCCGGGGTTCTTCCATACATAGATGTAAAAGCAACAAGCAATGGCTTTTGACAAGCCCTCCAAAAATTGACCCTTTTTATTGGCAGATGCCTGCCGGGGTTCTTCCATACATGGATGTAAAAGCAACAAGCAATGGCTTTTGACAAACCCTTCAAAAATTGACCCTTTTTTTTGGCAGATGCCTGCCGGGGTTCTTCCATACATAGATGTAAAAGCAAAAAGCAATGGCTTTTGACAAGCCCTCCAAAAATTGACCCTTTTTTTTGGCAGATGCCTGCCGGGGTTCTTCCATACATGGATGTAAAAGAAACAAGCAATGGCTTTTGACAAGCCCTCCAAAAATGTACCCTTTTTTTGGCAGATGCCTGCCGGGGTTCTACCATACATGAATGTAAAAGCAACAAGCAATGGCTTTTGACAAGCCCTCCAAAAATGTACCCTTTTTATTGGCAGATGCCTGCCGGGGTTCTTCCATACATGGATGTAAAAGCAACAAGCAATGGCTTTTGACAAGCCCTCCAAAAATGTACCCTTTTTTTTGGCAGATGCATGCCGGGGTTCTTCCATACATGAATGTAAAAGCAACAAGCAATGGCTTTTCACAAGCCCTCCAAAAATTGACCCTTTTTATTGGCACATGCCTGCCGGGGTTCTTCCATACATGGATGTAAAAGCAACAAGCAATGGCTTTTGACAAGCCCTCCAAAAATTGACCCTTTTTATTGGCAGATGCCTGCCGGGGTTCTTCCATACATGGATGTAAAAGCAACAAGCAATGGCTTTTGACAAGCCCTCCAAAAATGTACCCTTTTTTTGGCAGATGCCTGCCGGGGTTCTTCCATACATGAATGTAAAAGCAACAAGGAATGGCTTTTCACAAGCCCTGAAAAAATTGACCCTTTCTATTGGCAGATGCCTGTCGGGGTTCTTCCATACAAAGATGTAAAAGCAACAAGCATTGGCTTTTGACAAGCCCTCCAAAAATTGACCCTTTTTATTGGCAGATGCCTGCCGGGGTTCTTCCATACATGGATGTAAAAGCAACAAGCAATGGCTTTTGACAAGCCCTCCAAAAATTGACCCTTTTTAGTGGCAGATGCCTGCCGGGGTTCTTCCATACATGGATGTAAAAGCAACAAGCAATGGCTTTTGACAAGCTCTCCAAAAACTGTCCCTTTTTATTGGAAGATGCCTGCCGGGGTTCTTCCATACATAGATGTAAAAGCAACAAGCAATGGCTTTTGACAAGCCCTCCAAAAATTTACCCTTTTTAGTGGCAGATGCCTGCCGAGGTTCTTCCATACATGAATGTAAAAGCAACAAGCAATGGCTTTTGACAAGCCCTCCAAAAATGTACCCTTTTTATTGGCAGATGCCTGCCGGGGTTCTTCCATACATTAATGTAAAAGCAACAAGCAATGGCTTTTGACAAGCCCTCCAAAAATGTACCCCTTTTATTGGCAGATGCCTGCCGGGGTTCTTCCATACATGAATGTAAAAGCAACAAGCAATGGCTTTTGACATGCCCTCCAAAAATTTACCCTTTTTTTGCCAGATGCCTGCCGGGGTTCTTCCATACATAGATGTAAAAGCAACAAGCAATGGCTTTTGACAAGCCCTCCAAAAATGTACCCCTTTTATTGGCAGATGCCTGCCGGGGTTCTTCCATACATGAATGTAAAAGCAACAAGCAATGGCTTTTCACAAGCCCTCCAAAAATTGACCCTTTTTATTGGCAGATGCCTGCCGGGGTTCTTCCATACAAAGATGTAAAAGCAACAAGCATTGGCTTTTGACAAGCCCTTCAAAAATTGACCCTTTTTATTGGCAGATGCCTGCCGGGGTTCTTCCATACATAGATGTAAAAGCAACAAGCAATGGCTTTTGACAAGCCCTCCAAAAATTGACCCTTTTTTTTGGCAGATGCCTGCCGGGGTTCTTCCATACATGGATGTAAAAGAAACAAGCAATGGCTTTTGACAAGCCCTCCAAAAATTGACCCTTTTTATTGGCAGATGCCTGCCGGGGTTCTTCCATACATGGATGTAAAAGCAACAAGCAATGGCTTTTGACAAGCCCTCCAAAAATGTACCCTTTTTTTGGCAGATGCCTGCCGGGGTTCTACCATACATGAATGTAAAAGCAACAAGCAATGGCTTTTGACAAGCCCTCCAAAAATGTACCCTTTTTATTGGCAGATGCCTGCCGGGGTTCTTCCATACATGGATGTAAAAGCAACAAGCAATGGCTTTTGACAAGCCCTCCAAAAATGTACCCTTTTTTTTGGCAGATGCCTGCCGGGGTTCTTCCATACATGAATGTAAAAGCAACAAGCAATGGCTTTTCACAAGCCCTCCAAAAATTGACCCTTTTTATTGGCACATGCCTGCCGGGGTTCTTCCATACATGGATGTAAAAGCAACAAGCAATGGCTTTTGACAAGCCCTCCAAAAATTGACCCTTTTTATTGGCAGATGCCTGCCGGGGTTCTTCCATACATGGATGTAAAAGCAACAAGCAATGGCTTTTGACAAGCCCTCCAAAAATGTACCCTTTTTTTGGCAGATGCCTGCCGGGGTTCTTCCATACATGAATGTAAAAGCAACAAGGAATGGCTTTTCACAAGCCCTGAAAAAATTGACCCTTTCTATTGGCAGATGCCTGTCGGGGTTTTTCCATACAAAGATATAAAAGCAACAAGCATTGGCTTTTGACAAGCCCTCCAAAAATTGACCCTTTTTATTGGCAGATGCCTGCCGGGATTCTTCATACATGGATGTAAAAGCAACAAGCAATGGCTTTTGACAAGCTCTCCAAAAACTGTCCCTTTTTATTGGAAGATGCCTGCCGGGGTTCTTCCATACATAGATGTAAAAGCAACAAGCAATGGCTTTTGACAAGCCCTCCAAAAATTTACCCTTTTTAGTGGCAGATGCCTGCCGGGGTTCTTCCATACATAGATGTAAAAGCAACAAGCAATGGCTTTTGACAAGCCCTCCAAAAATGTACCCCTTTTATTGGCAGATGCCTGCCGGGGTTCTTCCATACATGAATGTAAAAGCAACAAGCAATGGCTATTCACAAGCCCTCCAAAAATTGACCCTTTCTATTGGCAGATGCCTGCCGGGGTTCTTCCATACATGGATGTAAAAGCAACAAGCAATGGCTTTTGACAAGCCCTCCAAAAATTGACCCTTTTTATTGGCAGATGCCTGCCGGGGTTCTTCCATACATGGATGTAAAAGCAACAAGCAATGGCTTTTGACAAGCCCTCCAAAAATTTACCCTTTTTATTGGCAGATGCCTGCCGGGGTTCTTCCATACATGGATGTAAAAGCAACAAGCAATGGCTTTTGACAAACCCTCCAAAAATTTACCCTTTTTATTGGCAGATGCCTGCCGGGGTTCTTCCATACATGGATGTAAAAGCAATAAGCAATGGCTTTTGACAAGCCCTCCAAAAATTGACCCTTTTTATTGGCAGATGCCTGCCGGGGTTCTTCCATACATGGATGTAAAAGCAACAAGCAATGGCTTTTGACAAGCCCTCCAAAAATTGACCCTTTTTTTGGCAGATGCCTGCCGGGGTTCTACCATACATGAATGTAAAAGCAACAAGCAATGGCTTTTGACAAGCCCTCCAAAAATTGACCCTTTTTATTGGTAGATGCCTGCCGGGGTTCTTCCATACATAGATGTAAAAGCAACAAGCAATGGCTTTTGACAAGCTCTCCAAAAACTGTCCCTTTTTATTGGAAGATGCCTGCCGGGGTTCTTCCATACATAGATGTAAAAGCAACAAGCAATTGCTTTTGACAAGCCCTCCAAAAATTGACCCTTTTTATTGGCAGATGCCTGCCGGGGTTCTTCCATACATAGATTTAAAAGCAACAAGCAATGGCTTTTGACAAGCCCTCCAAAAATTGACCCTTTTTATTGGCAGATGCCTGCCGGGGTTCTTCCATACATAGATGTAAAAGCAACAAGCAATGGCTTTTGACAAGCCCTCCAAAAATGTACCCTTTTTTTGGCAGATGCCTGCCGGGGTTCTTCCATACATAGATGTAAAAGCAACAAGCAATGGCTTTTGACAAGCCCTCCAAAAATTGACCCTTTTTATTGGCAGATGCCTGCCGGGGTTCTTCCATACATGGATGTAAAAGCAACAAGCAATGGCTTTTGACAAGCCCTCCAAAAATGTACCCTTTTTTTGGCAGATGCCTGCCGGGGTTCTTCCATACATAGATTTATAAGCAACAAGCAATGGCTTTTGACAAGCCCTCCAAAAATTTACCCTTTTTAGTGGCAGATGCCTGCCGGGGTTCTTCCATACATAGATGTAAAAGCAACAAGCAATGGCTTTTGACAAGCCCTCCAAAAATGTACCCCTTTTATTGGCAGATGCCTGCCGGGGTTCTTCCATACATGAATGTAAAAGCAACAAGCAATGGCTATTCACAAGCCCTCCAAAAATTGACCCTTTCTATTGGCAGATGCCTGCCGGGGTTCTTCCATACATGGATGTAAAAGCAACAAGCAATGGCTTTTGACAAGCCCTCCAAAAATTGACCCTTTTTATTGGCAGATGCCTGCCGGGGTTCTTCCATACATGGATGTAAAAGCAACAAGCAATGGCTTTTGACAAGCCCTCCAAAAATTTACCCTTTTTATTGGCAGATGCCTGCCGGGGTTCTTCCATACATGGATGTAAAAGCAACAAGCAATGGCTTTTGACAAACCCTCCAAAAATTTACCCTTTTTATTGGCAGATGCCTGCCGGGGTTCTTCCATACATGGATGTAAAAGCAATAAGCAATGGCTTTTGACAAGCCCTCCAAAAATTGACCCTTTTTATTGGCAGATGCCTGCCGGGGTTCTTCCATACATGGATGTAAAAGCAACAAGCAATGGCTTTTGACAAGCCCTCCAAAAATTGACCCTTTTTTTGGCAGATGCCTGCCGGGGTTCTACCATACATGAATGTAAAAGCAACAAGCAATGGCTTTTGACAAGCCCTCCAAAAATTGACCCTTTTTATTGGTAGATGCCTGCCGGGGTTCTTCCATACATAGATGTAAAAGCAACAAGCAATGGCTTTTGACAAGCTCTCCAAAAACTGTCCCTTTTTATTGGAAGATGCCTGCCGGGGTTCTTCCATACATAGATGTAAAAGCAACAAGCAATTGCTTTTGACAAGCCCTCCAAAAATTGACCCTTTTTATTGGCAGATGCCTGCCGGGGTTCTTCCATACATAGATTTAAAAGCAACAAGCAATGGCTTTTGACAAGCCCTCCAAAAATTGACCCTTTTTATTGGCAGATGCCTGCCGGGGTTCTTCCATACATAGATGTAAAAGCAACAAGCAATGGCTTTTGACAAGCCCTCCAAAAATGTACCCTTTTTTTGGCAGATGCCTGCCGGGGTTCTTCCATACATAGATGTAAAAGCAACAAGCAATGGCTTTTGACAAGCCCTCCAAAAATTGACCCTTTTTATTGGCAGATGCCTGCCGGGGTTCTTCCATACATGGATGTAAAAGCAACAAGCAATGGCTTTTGACAAGCCCTCCAAAAATGTACCCTTTTTTTGGCAGATGCCTGCCGGGGTTCTTCCATACATAGATTTATAAGCAACAAGCAATGGCTTTTGACAAGCCCTCCAAAAATGTACCCTTTTTAGTGGCAGATGCCTGCCGGGGTTCTTCCATACATGGATGTAAAAGCAACAAGCAATGGCTTTTGACAAGCCCTCCAAAAATTGACCCTTTTTAGTGCCAGATGCCTGCCGGGGTTCTTCCATAGATAGATGTAAAAGCAACAAGCAATGGCTTTTTACAAGCCCTTCAAAAATTGACCCTTTTTATTGGTAGATGCCTGCCGGGGTTCTTCCATACATGGATGTAAAAGCAACAAGCAATGGCTTTTGACAAGCCCTCCAAAAATTTACCCTTTTTTTGGCAAATGCCTGCCGGGGTTCTTCCATACATAGATGTAAAAGCAACAAGCAATGGCTTTTGACAAGCCCTCCAAAAATGTACCCCTTTTATTGGCAGATGCCTGCCGGGGTTCTTCCATACATGAATGTAAAAGCAACAAGCAATGGCTTTTCACAAGCCCTCCAAAAATTGACCCTTTCTATTGGCAGATGCCTGCCAGGGTTCTTCCATACATAGTTGTAAAAACAACAAGCAATGGCTTTTGACAAGCCCTCCAAAAATTGACCCTTTTTTTGGCAGATGCCTGCCGGGGTTCTTCCATACATAGATGTAAAAGCAACAAGCAATGGCTTTTGACAAGCCCTCCAAAAATTGACCCTTTTTAGTGGCAGATGCCTGCCGGGGTTCTTCCATACATGGATGTAAAAGCAACAAGCAATGGCTTTTGACAAGCCCTCCAAAAATTGACCCTTTTTTTTTGGCAGATGCCTGCCGGGGTTCTTCCATACATAGATGTAAAAGCAACAAGCAATGGCTTTTGACAAGCCCTCCAAAACTTGACCCTTTTTAGTGGCAGATGCCTGCCGGGGTTC
Source organism: Rhinoderma darwinii (assembly GCF_050947455.1). Taxonomy (NCBI): domain Eukaryota; kingdom Metazoa; phylum Chordata; class Amphibia; order Anura; family Rhinodermatidae; genus Rhinoderma; species Rhinoderma darwinii. Next base: position 22,362 of record NW_027462804.1, read on the forward strand.
TTCCATACATAGATGTAAAAGCAACAAGCAATGGCTTTTGACAAGCCCTCCAAAAATTGACCCTTTTTATTGGCAGATGCCTGCCGGGGTTCTTCCATACATGGATGTAAAAGCAACAAGCAATGGCTTTTCACAAGCCCTCCAAAAATTGACCCTTTCTTTTGGCAGATGCCTGCCGGGGTTCTTCCATACATAGTTGTAAAAGCAACAAGCAATGGCTTTTGACAAGCCCTCCAAAAATTTACCCTTTTTTTGGCAGATGCCTGCCGGGGTTCTTCCATACATAGATGTAAAAGCAACAAGCAATGGCTTTTGACAAGCCCTCCAAAAATTGACCCTTTTTTTTGGCAAATGCCTGCCGGGGTTCTTCCATACATAGATGTAAAAGCAACAAGCAATGGCTTTTCACAAGCCCTCCAAAAATTGACCCTTTCTTTTGGCAGATGCCTGCCGGGGTTCTTCCATACATAGTTGTAAAAGCAACAAGCAATGGCTTTTCACAAGCCCTCCAAAAATGTACCCTTTTTTTGGCAGATGCCTGCCGGGGTTCTTCCATACATAGATGTAAAAGCAACAAGCAATGGCTTTTGACAAGCCCTCCAAAAATTGACCCTTTTTAGTGGCAGATGCCTGCCGGGGTTCTTCCATACATGGATGTAAAAGCAACAAGCAATGGCTTTTGACAAGCCCTCCAAAAATTGACCCTTTTTAGTGGCAGATGCCTGCCGGGGTTCTTCCATAGATAGATGTAAAAGCAACAAGCAATGGCTTTTGACAAGCCCTCCAAAAATGGACCCTTTTTATTGGCAGATGCCTGCCGGGGTTCTTCCATACATGGATGTAAAAGCTACAAGCAATGGCTTTTGACAAGCCCTCCAAAAATTGACCCTTTTTATTGGCAGATGCCTGCCGGGGTTCTTCCATACATAGATGTAAAAGCAACAAGCAATGGCTTTTGACAAGCCCTCCAAAAATGTACCCTTTTTTTGGCAGATGCCTGCCGGGGTTCTTCCATACATAGATGTAAAAGCAACAAGCAATGGCTTTTGACAAGCCCTCCAAAAATTGACCCTTTTTATTGGCAGATGCCTGCCGGGGTTCTTCCATACATGGATGTAAAAGCAACAAGCAATGGCTTTTGACAAGCCCTCCAAAAATGTACCCTTTTTTTGGCAGATGCCTGCCGGGGTTCTTCCATACATAGATTTATAAGCAACAAGCAATGGCTTTTGACAAGCCCTCCAAAAATGTACCCTTTTTAGTGGCAGATGCCTGCCGGGGTTCTTCCATACATGGATGTAAAAGCAACAAGCAATGGCTTTTGACAAGCCCTCCAAAAATTGACCCTTTTTAGTGCCAGATGCCTGCCGGGGTTCTTCCATAGATAGATGTAAAAGCAACAAGCAATGGCTTTTTACAAGCCCTTCAAAAATTGACCCTTTTTATTGGTAGATGCCTGCCGGGGTTCTTCCATACATGGATGTAAAAGCAACAAGCAATGGCTTTTGACAAGCCCTCCAAAAATTTACCCTTTTTTTGGCAAATGCCTGCCGGGGTTCTTCCATACATAGATGTAAAAGCAACAAGCAATGGCTTTTGACAAGCCCTCCAAAAATGTACCCCTTTTATTGGCAGATGCCTGCCGGGGTTCTTCCATACATGAATGTAAAAGCAACAAGCAATGGCTTTTCACAAGCCCTCCAAAAATTGACCCTTTCTATTGGCAGATGCCTGCCAGGGTTCTTCCATACATAGTTGTAAAAACAACAAGCAATGGCTTTTGACAAGCCCTCCAAAAATTGACCCTTTTTTTGGCAGATGCCTGCCGGGGTTCTTCCATACATAGATGTAAAAGCAACAAGCAATGGCTTTTGACAAGCCCTCCAAAAATTGACCCTTTTTAGTGGCAGATGCCTGCCGGGGTTCTTCCATACATGGATGTAAAAGCAACAAGCAATGGCTTTTGACAAGCCCTCCAAAAATTGACCCTTTTTTTTTGGCAGATGCCTGCCGGGGTTCTTCCATACATAGATGTAAAAGCAACAAGCAATGGCTTTTGACAAGCCCTCCAAAACTTGACCCTTTTTAGTGGCAGATGCCTGCCGGGGTTCTTCCATACATAGATGTAAAAGCAACAAGCAATGGCTTTTGACAAGCCCTCCAAAAATTGACCCTTTTTATTGGCAGATGCCTGCCGGGGTTCTTCCATACATGGATGTAAAAGCAACAAGCAATGGCTTTTCACAAGCCCTCCAAAAATTGACCCTTTCTTTTGGCAGATGCCTGCCGGGGTTCTTCCATACATAGTTGTAAAAGCAACAAGCAATGGCTTTTGACAAGCCCTCCAAAAATTTACCCTTTTTTTGGCAGATGCCTGCCGGGGTTCTTCCATACATAGATGTAAAAGCAACAAGCAATGGCTTTTGACAAGCCCTCCAAAAATTGACCCTTTTTTTTGGCAAATGCCTGCCGGGGTTCTTCCATACATAGATGTAAAAGCAACAAGCAATGGCTTTTCACAAGCCCTCCAAAAATTGACCCTTTCTTTTGGCAGATGCCTGCCGGGGTTCTTCCATACATAGTTGTAAAAGCAACAAGCAATGGCTTTTCACAAGCCCTCCAAAAATGTACCCTTTTTTTGGCAGATGCCTGCCGGGGTTCTTCCATACATAGATGTAAAAGCAACAAGCAATGGCTTTTGACAAGCCCTCCAAAAATTGACCCTTTTTAGTGGCAGATGCCTGCCGGGGTTCTTCCATACATGGATGTAAAAGCAACAAGCAATGGCTTTTGACAAGCCCTCCAAAAATTGACCCTTTTTAGTGGCAGATGCCTGCCGGGGTTCTTCCATAGATAGATGTAAAAGCAACAAGCAATGGCTTTTGACAAGCCCTCCAAAAATGGACCCTTTTTATTGGCAGATGCCTGCCGGGGTTCTTCCATACATGGATGTAAAAGCTACAAGCAATGGCTTTTGACAAGCCCTCCAAAAATTTACCCTTTTTTTGGCAAATGCCTGCCGGGGTTCTTCCATACATAGATGTAAAAGCAACAAGCAATGGCTTTTGACAAGCCCTCCAAAAATGTACCCCCTTTATTGGCAGATGCCTGCCGGGGTTCTTCCATACATGAATGTAAAAGCAACAAGCAATGGCTTTTCACAAGCCCTCCAAAAATTGACCCTTTCTATTGGCAGATGCCTGCCGGGGTTCTTCCATACATAGTTGTAAAAGCAACAAGCAATGGCTTTTGACAAGCCCTCCAAAAATTTACCCTTTTTTTGGCAGATGCCTGCCGGGGTTCTTCCATACATAGATGTAAAAGCAACAAGCAATGGCTTTTGACAAGCCCTCCAAAACTTGACCCTTTTTAGTGGCAGATGCCTGCCGGGGTTCTTCCATACATGGATGTAAAAGCAACAAGCAATGGCTTTTGACAAGCCCTCCAAAAATTGACCCTTTTTTTTTGGCAGATGCCTGCCGGGGTTCTTCCATACATAGATGTAAAAGCAACAAGCAATGGCTTTTGACAAGCCCTCCAAAACTTGACCCTTTTTAGTGGCAGATGCCTGCCGGGGTTCTTCCATACATAGATGTAAAAGCAACAAGCAATGGCTTTTGACAAGCCCTCCAAAAATTGACCCTTTTTATTGGCAGATGCCTGCCGGGGTTCTTCCATACATGGATGTAAAAGCAACAAGCAATGGCTTTTGACAAGCCCTCCAAAAATGTACCCTTTTTTTGGCAGATGCCTGCCGGGGTTCTACCATACATGAATGTAAAAGCAACAAGCAATGGCTTTTCACAAGCCCTCCAAAAATTGACCCTTTCTTTTGGCAGATGCCTGCCGGGGTTCTTCCATACATAGTTGTAAAAGCAACAAGCAATGGCTTTTGACAAGCCCTCCAAAAATTGACCCTTTTTTTGGCAGATGCCTGCCGGGGTTCTTCCATACATAGATGTAAAAGCAACAAGCAATGGCTTTTGACAAGCCCTCCAAAAATTGACCCTTTTTTTTGGCAAATGCCTGCCGGGGTTCTTCCATACATAGATGTAAAAGCAACAAGCAATGGCTTTTCACAAGCCCTCCAAAAATTGACCCTTTCTTTTGGCAGATGCCTGCCGGGGTTCTTCCATACATAGTTGTAAAAGCAACAAGCAATGGCTTTTCACAAGCCCTCCAAAAATGTACCCTTTTTTTGGCAGATGCCTGCCGGGGTTCTTCCATACATAGATGTAAAAGCAACAAGCAATGGCTTTTGACAAGCCCTCCAAAAATTGACCCTTTTTAGTGGCAGATGCCTGCCGGGGTTCTTCCATACATGGATGTAAAAGCAACAAGCAATGGCTTTTGACAAGCCCTCCAAAAATTGACCCTTTTTAGTGGCAGATGCCTGCCGGGGTTCTTCCATAGATAGATGTAAAAGCAACAAGCAATGGCTTTTGACAAGCCCTCCAAAAATGGACCCTTTTTATTGGCAGATGCCTGCCGGGGTTCTTCCATACATGGATGTAAAAGCTACAAGCAATGGCTTTTGACAAGCCCTCCAAAAATTTACCCTTTTTTTGGCAAATGCCTGCCGGGGTTCTTCCATACATAGATGTAAAAGCAACAAGCAATGGCTTTTGACAAGCCCTCCAAAAATTTACCCCCTTTATTGGCAGATGCCTGCCGGGGTTCTTCCATACATGAATGTAAAAGCAACAAGCAATGGCTTTTCACAAGCCCTCCAAAAATTGACCCTTTCTATTGGCAGATGCCTGCCGGGGTTCTTCCATACATAGTTGTAAAAGCAACAAGCAATGGCTTTTGACAAGCCCTCCAAAAATTTACCCTTTTTTTGGCAGATGCCTGCCGGGGTTCTTCCATACATAGATGTAAAAGCAACAAGCAATGGCTTTTGACAAGCCCTCCAAAACTTGACCCTTTTTAGTGGCAGATGCCTGCCGGGATTCTTCCATACATGGATGTAAAAGCAACAAGCAATGGCTTTTGACAAGCCCTCCAAAAATTGACCCTTTTTTTTGGCAGATGCCTGCCGGGGTTCTTCCATACATAGATGTAAAAGCAACAAGCAATGGCTTTTCACAAGCCCTCCAAAAATTGACCCTTTTTATTGGCAGATGCCTGCCGGGGTTCTTCCATACATGGATGTAAAAGCAACAAGCAATGGCTTTTGACAAGCCCTCCAAAAATTGACCCTTTTTAGTGGCAGATGCCTGCCGGGGTTCTTCCATACATGGATGTAAAAGCAACAAGCAATGGCTTTGACAAGCCCTCCAAAAATGTACCCTTTTTTTGGCAGATGCCTGCCGGTGTTCTTCCATACATAGATGTAAAAGCAAAAAGCAATGGCTTTTGACAAGCCCTCCAAAAATTGACCCTTTTTATTGGCAGATGCCTGCCGGGGTTCTTCCATACATGGATGTAAAAGCAACAAGCAATGGCTTTTGACAAGCCCTCCAAAAATTTACCCTTTTTTTGGCAGATGCCTGCCGGGGTTCTTCCATACATAGATTTAAAAGCAACAAGCAATGGCTTTTGACAAGCCCTCCAAAAATTGACCCTTTTTATTGGCAGATGCCTGCCGGGGTTCTTCCATAAATTAATGTAAAAGCAACAAGCAATGGCTTTTCACAAGCCCTCCAAAAATGTACCCTTTTTATTGGCAGATGCCTGCCGGGGTTCTTCCATACATAGATGTAAATGCAACAAGC
>NW_027462805.1:0-28033 GCF_050947455.1 Rhinoderma darwinii
TACATGGATGTAAAAGCAACAAGCAATGGCTTTTCACAAGACCTCCAAAAATTTACCCTTTTTTTGGCAGATGCCTGCCGGGGTTCTTCCATACATGGATGTAAAAGCAACAAGCAATGGCTTTTCACAAGCCCTCCAAAAATTGACGCTTTTTTTGGCAGATGCCTGTCGGGGTTCTTCTATAGATGGATGTAAAAGCAACAAGCAATGACTTTTCACAAGCCCTCCAAAAATGTACGCTTTTTTTGGCAGATGCCTGCCGGGGTTCTTCCATACATGGATGTAAAAGCAACAAGCAATGGCTTTTCACAAGCCCTCCAAAAATTGACCCTTTTTTTTGGCAGATGCCTGCCGGGGTTCTTCCATACATGGATGTAAAAGCAACAAGCAATGGCTTTTCACAAGCCCTCCAAAAATTGACGCTTTTTTGGGCAGATGCCTGTCGGGGTTCTTCCATAGATGGATGTAAAAACAACAAGCAATGACTTTTCACAAGCCCTCCAAAAATGTACGCTTTTTTTGGCAGATGCCTGCCGGGGTTCTTCCATACATGGATGTAAAAGCAACAAGCAATGGCTTTTCACAAGCCCTCCAAAAATTGACCCTTTTTTTTGGCAGATGCCTGCCGGGGTTCTTCCATACATGGATGTAAAAGCAACAAGCAATGGCTTTTCACAAGCCCTCCAAAAATTGACCCTTTTTATTGGCAGATGCCTGCCGGGGTTCTTCCATACATGGATGTAAAAGCAACAAGCAATGGCTTTTCACAAGCCCTCCAAAAATTGACGCTTTTTTTGGCAGATGCCTGCCGGGGTTCTTCCATACATGGATGTAAAAGCAACAAGCAATGGCTTTTCACAAGCCCTCCAAAAATTGACCCTTTTTATTGGCAGATGCCTGCCGGAGTTCTTCCATACATGGATGTAAAAGCAACAAGCAATGGCTTTTCACAAGCCCTCCAAAAATTGACCCTTTTTATTGGCAGATGCCTGCCGGGGTTCTTCCATACATGGATGTAAAAGCAACAAGCAATGGCTTTTCACAAGCCCTGCAAAAATTGACGCTTTTTTTGGCAGATGCCTGCCGGGGTTCTTCCATAGATGGATGTAAAAGCAACAAGCAATGACTTTTCACAAGCCCTCCAAAAATTGACCCTTTTTTTTGGCAGATGCCTGCCGGGGTTCTTCCATACATGGATGTAAAAGCAACAAGCAATGGCTTTTCACAAGCCCTCCAAAAATTGACGCTTTTTTTGGCAGATGCCTGCCGGGGTTCTTCCATAGATGGATGTAAAAGCAACAAGCAATGACTTTTCACAAGCCCTCCAAAAATTGACCCTTTTTTTTGGCAGATGCCTGCCGGGGTTCTTCCATACATGGATGTAAAAGCAACAAGCAATGGCTTTTCACAAACCCTCCAAAAATTGACGCTTTTTTTGGCAGATGCCTGCCGGGGTTCTTCCATACATGGATGTAAAAGCAACAAGCAATGGCTTTTGACAAGCCCTCCAAAAATTGACCCTTTTTATTGGCAGATGCCTGCCGGGGTTCTTCCATACATGGATGTAAAAGCAACAAGCAATGACTTTTCACAAGCCCTCCAAAAATTGACGCTTTTTTTGGCAGATGCCTGCCGGGGTTCTTCCATAGATGGATGTAAAAGCAACAAGCAATGACTTTTCACAAGCCCTCCAAAAATTGACCCTTTTTTTTGGCAGATGCCTGCCGGGGTCCTTCCATACATGGATGTAAAAGCAACAAGCAATGACTTTTCACAAGCCCTCCAAAAATTGACCCTTTTTTTTGGCAGATGCCTGCCGGGGTCCTTCCATACATGGATGTAAAAGCAACAAGCAATGGCTTTTCACAAGCCCTCCAAAAATTTACCCTTTTTATTGGCAGATGCCTGCCGGGGTTCTTCCATACATGGATGTAAAAGCAACAAGCAATGGCTTTTGACAAGCCGTCCAAAAATTGACCCTTTTTATTGGCAGATGCCTGCCGGGGTTCTTCCATACATGGATGTAAAAGCAACAAGCAATGGCTTTTCACAAGCCCTCCAAAAATTGACCCTTTTTATTGGCAGATGCCTGCCGGGGTTCTTCCATACATGGATGTAAAAGCAACAAGCAATGGCTTTTCACAAGCCTTCCAAAAATTGACCCTTTTTTGGCAGATGCCTGCCGGGGTTCTTCCATAGATGGATGTAAACGCAACAAGCAATGGCTTTTCACAAGCCCTCCAAAAATTGACCCTTTTTATTGGCAGATGCCTGCCGGGGTTCTTCCATATATGGATTTAAAAGCAACAAGCAATGGCTTTTCACAAGCCCTCCAAAAATTGACCCTTTTTATTGGCAGATGCCTGCCGGGGTTCTTCCATACATGGATGTAAAAGCAACAAGCAATGGCTTTTCACAAGCCTTCCAAAAATTGACCCTTTTTTGGCAGATGCCTGCCGGGGTTCTTCCATAGATGGATGTAAAAGCAACAAGCAATGGCTTTTCACAAGCCCTCCAAAAATTGACGCTTTTTTTGGCAGATGCCTGTCGGGGTTCTTCTATAGATGGATGTAAAAGCAACAAGCAATGACTTTTCACAAGCCCTCCAAAAATGTACGCTTTTTTTGGCAGATGCCTGCCGGGGTTCTTCCATACATGGATGTAAAAGCAACAAGCAATGGCTTTTCACAAGCCCTCCAAAAATTGACCCTTTTTTTTTGGCAGATGCCTGCCGGGGTTCTTCCATACATGGATGTAAAAGCAACAAGCAATGGCTTTTCACAAGCCCTCCAAAAATTGACGCTTTTTTGGGCAGATGCCTGTCGGGGTTCTTCCATAGATGGATGTAAAAACAACAAGCAATGACTTTTCACAAGCCCTCCAAAAATGTACGCTTTTTTTGGCAGATGCCTGCCGGGGTTCTTCCATACATGGATGTAAAAGCAACAAGCAATGGCTTTTCACAAGCCCTCCAAAAATTGACCCTTTTTTTTGGCAGATGCCTGCCGGGGTTCTTCCATACATGGATGTAAAAGCAACAAGCAATGGCTTTTCACAAGCCCTCCAAAAATTTACGCTTTTTTTGGCAGATGCCTGCCGGGGTTCTTCCATACATGGATGTAAAAGCAACAAGCAATGACTTTTCACAAGCCCTCCAAAAATTGACCTTTTTTTTGGCAGATGCCTGCCGGGGTTCTTCCATACATGGATGTAAAAGCAACAAGCAATGGCTTTTCACAAGCCCTCCAAAAATTGACCCTTTTTATTGGCAGATGCCTGCCGGAGTTCTTCCATACATGGATGTAAAAGCAACAAGCAATGGCTTTTCACAAGCCCTCCAAAAATTGACCCTTTTTATTGGCAGATGCCTGCCGGGGTTCTTCCATACATGGATGTAAAAGCAACAAGCAATGGCTTTTCACAAGCCCTGCAAAAATTGACGCTTTTTTTGGCAGATGCCTGCCGGGGTTCTTCCATAGATGGATGTAAAAGCAACAAGCAATGACTTTTCACAAGCCCTCCAAAAATTGACCCTTTTTTTTGGCAGATGCCTGCCGGGGTTCTTCCATACATGGATGTAAAAGCAACAAGCAATGGCTTTTCACAAGCCCTCCAAAAATTGACGCTTTTTTTGGCAGATGCCTGCCGGGGTTCTTCCATAGATGGATGTAAAAGCAACAAGCAATGACTTTTCACAAGCCCTCCAAAAATTGACCCTTTTTTTTGGCAGATGCCTGCCGGGGTTCTTCCATACATGGATGTAAAAGCAACAAGCAATGGCTTTTCACAAACCCTCCAAAAATTGACGCTTTTTTTGGCAGATGCCTGCCGGGGTTCTTCCATACATGGATGTAAAAGCAACAAGCAATGGCTTTTGACAAGCCCTCCAAAAATTGACCCTTTTTATTGGCAGATGCCTGCCGGGGTTCTTCCATACATGGATGTAAAAGCAACAAGCAATGACTTTTCACAAGCCCTCCAAAAATTGACGCTTTTTTTGGCAGATGCCTGCCGGGGTTCTTCCATAGATGGATGTAAAAGCAACAAGCAATGACTTTTCACAAGCCCTCCAAAAATTGACCCTTTTTTTTGGCAGATGCCTGCCGGGGTCCTTCCATACATGGATGTAAAAGCAACAAGCAATGACTTTTCACAAGCCCTCCAAAAATTGACCCTTTTTTTTGGCAGATGCCTGCCGGGGTCCTTCCATACATGGATGTAAAAGCAACAAGCAATGGCTTTTCACAAGCCCTCCAAAAATTTACCCTTTTTATTGGCAGATGCCTGCCGGGGTTCTTCCATACATGGATGTAAAAGCAACAAGCAATGGCTTTTGACAAGCCCTCCAAAAATTGACCCTTTTTATTGGCAGATGCCTGCCGGGGTTCTTCCATACATGGATGTAAAAGCAACAAGCAATGGCTTTTCACAAGCCCTCCAAAAATTGACCCTTTTTATTGGCAGATACCTGCCGGGGTTCTTCCATACATGGATGTAAAAGCAACAAGCAATGGCTTTTCACAAGCCTTCCAAAAATTGACCCTTTTTTGGCAGATGCCTGCCGGGGTTCTTCCATAGATGGATGTAAACGCAACAAGCAATGGCTTTTCACAAGCCCTCCAAAAATTGACCCTTTTTATTGGCAGATGCCTGCCGGGGTTCTTCCATATATGGATTTAAAAGCAACAAGCAATGGCTTTTCACAAGCCCTCCAAAAATTGACCCTTTTTATTGGCAGATGCCTGCCGGGGTTCTTCCATACATGGATGTAAAAGCAACAAGCAATGGCTTTTCACAAGCCTTCCAAAAATTGACCCTTTTTTGGCAGATGCCTGCCGGGGTTCTTCCATAGATGGATGTAAAAGCAACAAGCAATGGCTTTTCACAAGCCCTCCAAAAATTGACCCTTTTTATTGGCAGATGCCTGCCAGGGTTCTTCCATACATGGATGTAAAAGCAACAAACAATGGCTTTTCACAAGCCTTCCAAAAATTGACCCTTTTTTTGGCAGATGCCTGCCGGGGTTCTTCCATAGATGGATGTAAAAGCAACAAGCAATGACTTTTCACAAGCCCTCCAAAAATTGACCCTTTTTTTTGGCAGATGCCTGCCGGGGTTCTTCCATACATGGATGTAAAAGCAACAAGCAATGGCTTTTCACAAGCCCTCCAAAAATTGACCCTTTTTATTGGCAGATGCCTGCCGGGGTTCTTCCATATATGGATTTAAAAGCAACAAGCAATGGCTTTTCACAAGCCCTCCAAAAATTGACCCTTTTTATTGGCAGATGCCTGCCGGGGTTCTTCCATACATGGATGTAAAAGCAACAAGCAATGGCTTTTCACAAGCCTTCCAAAAATTGACCCTTTTTTGGCAGATGCCTGCCGGGGTTCTTCCATAGATGGATGTAAAAGCAACAAGCAATGGCTTTTCACAAGCCCTCCAAAAATTGACCCTTTTTATTGGCAGATGCCTGCCAGGGTTCTTCCATACATGGATGTAAAAGCAACAAGCAATGGCTTTTCACAAGCCTTCCAAAAATTGACCCTTTTTTTGGCAGATGCCTGCCGGGGTTCTTCCATAGATGGATGTAAAAGCAACAAGCAATGACTTTTCACAAGCCCTCCAAAAATTGACCCTTTTTTTTGGCAGATGCCTGCCGGGGTTCTTCCATACATGGATGTAAAAGCAACAAGCAATGGCTTTTCACAAGCCCTCCAAAAATTGACGCTTTTTTTGGCAGATGCCTGCCGGGGTTCTTCCATAGATGGATGTAAAAGCAACAAGCAATGGCTTTTCACAAGCCTTCCAAAAATTGACCCTTTTTTGGCAGATGCCTGCCGGGGTTCTTCCATAGATGGATGTAAACGCAACAAGCAATGGCTTTTCACAAGCCCTCCAAAAATTGACCCTTTTTATTGGCAGATGCCTGCCGGGGTTCTTCCATATATGGATTTAAAAGCAACAAGCAATGGCTTTTCACAAGCCCTCCAAAAATTGACCCTTTTTATTGGCAGGTGCCTGCCGGGGTTCTTCCATACATGGATGTAAAAGCAACAAGCAATGGCTTTTCACAAGCCTTCCAAAAATTGACCCTTTTTTGGCAGATGCCTGCCGGGGTTCTTCCATAGATGGATGTAAAAGCAACAAGCAATGGCTTTTCACAAGCCCTCCAAAAATTGACGCTTTTTTTGGCAGATGCCTGTCGGGGTTCTTCTATAGATGGATGTAAAAGCAACAAGCAATGACTTTTCACAAGCCCTCCAAAAATGTACGCTTTTTTTGGCAGATGCCTGCCGGGGTTCTTCCATACATGGATGTAAAAGCAACAAGCAATGGCTTTTCACAAGCCCTCCAAAAATTGACCCTTTTTTTTGGCAGATGCCTGCCGGGGTTCTTCCATACATGGATGTAAAAGCAACAAGCAATGGCTTTTCACAAGCCCTCCAAAAATTGACGCTTTTTTGGGCAGATGCCTGTCGGGGTTCTTCCATAGATGGATGTAAAAACAACAAGCAATGACTTTTCACAAGCCCTCCAAAAATGTACGCTTTTTTTGGCAGATGCCTGCCGGGGTTCTTCCATACATGGATGTAAAAGCAACAAGCAATGGCTTTTCACAAGCCCTCCAAAAATTGACCCTTTTTTTTGGCAGATGCCTGCCGGGGTTCTTCCATACATGGATGTAAAAGCAACAAGCAATGGCTTTTCACAAGCCCTCCAAAAATTTACGCTTTTTTTGGCAGATGCCTGCCGGGGTTCTTCCATACATGGATGTAAAAGCAACAAGCAATGACTTTTCACAAGCCCTCCAAAAATTGACCTTTTTTTTGGCAGATGCCTGCCGGGGTTCTTCCATACATGGATGTAAAAGCAACAAGCAATGGCTTTTCACAAGCCCTCCAAAAATTGACCCTTTTTATTGGCAGATGCCTGCCGGAGTTCTTCCATACATGGATGTAAAAGCAACAAGCAATGGCTTTTCACAAGCCCTCCAAAAATTGACCCTTTTTATTGGCAGATGCCTGCCGGGGTTCTTCCATACATGGATGTAAAAGCAACAAGCAATGGCTTTTCACAAGCCCTGCAAAAATTGACGCTTTTTTTGGCAGATGCCTGCCGGGGTTCTTCCATAGATGGATGTAAAAGCAACAAGCAATGACTTTTCACAAGCCCTCCAAAAATTGACCCTTTTTTTTGGCAGATGCCTGCCGGGGTTCTTCCATACATGGATGTAAAAGCAACAAGCAATGGCTTTTCACAAGCCCTCCAAAAATTGACGCTTTTTTTGGCAGATGCCTGCCGGGGTTCTTCCATAGATGGATGTAAAAGCAACAAGCAATGACTTTTCACAAGCCCTCCAAAAATTGACCCTTTTTTTTGGCAGATGCCTGCCGGGGTTCTTCCATACATGGATGTAAAAGCAACAAGCAATGGCTTTTCACAAACCCTCCAAAAATTGACGCTTTTTTTGGCAGATGCCTGCCGGGGTTCTTCCATACATGGATGTAAAAGCAACAAGCAATGGCTTTTGACAAGCCCTCCAAAAATTGACCCTTTTTATTGGCAGATGCCTGCCGGGGTTCTTCCATACATGGATGTAAAAGCAACAAGCAATGACTTTTCACAAGCCCTCCAAAAATTGACGCTTTTTTTGGCAGATGCCTGCCGGGGTTCTTCCATAGATGGATGTAAAAGCAACAAGCAATGACTTTTCACAAGCCCTCCAAAAATTGACCCTTTTTTTTGGCAGATGCCTGCCGGGGTCCTTCCATACATGGATGTAAAAGCAACAAGCAATGACTTTTCACAAGCCCTCCAAAAATTGACCCTTTTTTTTGGCAGATGCCTGCCGGGGTCCTTCCATACATGGATGTAAAAGCAACAAGCAATGGCTTTTCACAAGCCCTCCAAAAATTTACCCTTTTTATTGGCAGATGCCTGCCGGGGTTCTTCCATACATGGATGTAAAAGCAACAAGCAATGGCTTTTGACAAGCCCTCCAAAAATTGACCCTTTTTATTGGCAGATGCCTGCCGGGGTTCTTCCATACATGGATGTAAAAGCAACAAGCAATGGCTTTTCACAAGCCCTCCAAAAATTGACCCTTTTTATTGGCAGATGCCTGCCGGGGTTCTTCCATACATGGATGTAAAAGCAACAAGCAATGGCTTTTCACAAGCCTTCCAAAAATTGACCCTTTTTTGGCAGATGCCTGCCGGGGTTCTTCCATAGATGGATGTAAACGCAACAAGCAATGGCTTTTCACAAGCCCTCCAAAAATTGACCCTTTTTATTGGCAGATGCCTGCCGGGGTTCTTCCATATATGGATTTAAAAGCAACAAGCAATGGCTTTTCACAAGCCCTCCAAAAATTGACCCTTTTTATTGGCAGATGCCTGCCGGGGTTCTTCCATACATGGATGTAAAAGCAACAAGCAATGGCTTTTCACAAGCCTTCCAAAAATTGACCCTTTTTTGGCAGATGCCTGCCGGGGTTCTTCCATAGATGGATGTAAAAGCAACAAGCAATGGCTTTTCACAAGCCCTCCAAAAATTGACCCTTTTTATTGGCAGATGCCTGCCGGGGTTCTTCCATAGATGGATGTAAACGCAACAAGCAATGGCTTTTCACAAGCCCTCCAAAAATTGACCCTTTTTATTGGCAGATGCCTGCCGGGGTTCTTCCATATATGGATTTAAAAGCAACAAGCAATGGCTTTTCACAAGCCCTCCAAAAATTGACCCTTTTTATTGGCAGATGCCTGCCGGGGTTCTTCCATACATGGATGTAAAAGCAACAAGCAATGGCTTTTCACAAGCCTTCCAAAAATTGACCCTTTTTTGGCAGATGCCTGCCGGGGTTCTTCCATAGATGGATGTAAAAGCAACAAGCAATGGCTTTTCACAAGCCCTCCAAAAATTGACCCTTTTTATTGGCAGATGCCTGCCAGGGTTCTTCCATACATGGATGTAAAAGCAACAAACAATGGCTTTTCACAAGCCTTCCAAAAATTGACCCTTTTTTTGGCAGATGCCTGCCGGGGTTCTTCCATAGATGGATGTAAAAGCAACAAGCAATGACTTTTCACAAGCCCTCCAAAAATTGACCCTTTTTTTTGGCAGATGCCTGCCGGGGTTCTTCCATACATGGATGTAAAAGCAACAAGCAATGGCTTTTCACAAGCCCTCCAAAAATTGACCCTTTTTATTGGCAGATGCCTGCCGGGGTTCTTCCATATATGGATTTAAAAGCAACAAGCAATGGCTTTTCACAAGCCCTCCAAAAATTGACCCTTTTTATTGGCAGATGCCTGCCGGGGTTCTTCCATACATGGATGTAAAAGCAACAAGCAATGGCTTTTCACAAGCCTTCCAAAAATTGACCCTTTTTTGGCAGATGCCTGCCGGGGTTCTTCCATAGATGGATGTAAAAGCAACAAGCAATGGCTTTTCACAAGCCCTCCAAAAATTGACCCTTTTTATTGGCAGATGCCTGCCAGGGTTCTTCCATACATGGATGTAAAAGCAACAAGCAATGGCTTTTCACAAGCCTTCCAAAAATTGACCCTTTTTTTGGCAGATGCCTGCCGGGGTTCTTCCATAGATGGATGTAAAAGCAACAAGCAATGACTTTTCACAAGCCCTCCAAAAATTGACCCTTTTTTTTGGCAGATGCCTGCCGGGGTTCTTCCATACATGGATGTAAAAGCAACAAGCAATGGCTTTTCACAAGCCCTCCAAAAATTGACGCTTTTTTTGGCAGATGCCTGCCGGGGTTCTTCCATAGATGGATGTAAAAGCAACAAGCAATGGCTTTTCACAAGCCTTCCAAAAATTGACCCTTTTTTGGCAGATGCCTGCCGGGGTTCTTCCATAGATGGATGTAAACGCAACAAGCAATGGCTTTTCACAAGCCCTCCAAAAATTGACCCTTTTTATTGGCAGATGCCTGCCGGGGTTCTTCCATATATGGATTTAAAAGCAACAAGCAATGGCTTTTCACAAGCCCTCCAAAAATTGACCCTTTTTATTGGCAGGTGCCTGCCGGGGTTCTTCCATACATGGATGTAAAAGCAACAAGCAATGGCTTTTCACAAGCCTTCCAAAAATTGACCCTTTTTTGGCAGATGCCTGCCGGGGTTCTTCCATAGATGGATGTAAAAGCAACAAGCAATGGCTTTTCACAAGCCCTCCAAAAATTGACGCTTTTTTTGGCAGATGCCTGTCGGGGTTCTTCTATAGATGGATGTAAAAGCAACAAGCAATGACTTTTCACAAGCCCTCCAAAAATGTACGCTTTTTTTGGCAGATGCCTGCCGGGGTTCTTCCATACATGGATGTAAAAGCAACAAGCAATGGCTTTTCACAAGCCCTCCAAAAATTGACCCTTTTTTTTGGCAGATGCCTGCCGGGGTTCTTCCATACATGGATGTAAAAGCAACAAGCAATGGCTTTTCACAAGCCCTCCAAAAATTGACGCTTTTTTGGGCAGATGCCTGTCGGGGTTCTTCCATAGATGGATGTAAAAACAACAAGCAATGACTTTTCACAAGCCCTCCAAAAATGTACGCTTTTTTTGGCAGATGCCTGCCGGGGTTCTTCCATACATGGATGTAAAAGCAACAAGCAATGGCTTTTCACAAGCCCTCCAAAAATTGACCCTTTTTTTTGGCAGATGCCTGCCGGGGTTCTTCCATACATGGATGTAAAAGCAACAAGCAATGGCTTTTCACAAGCCCTCCAAAAATTTACGCTTTTTTTGGCAGATGCCTGCCGGGGTTCTTCCATACATGGATGTAAAAGCAACAAGCAATGACTTTTCACAAGCCCTCCAAAAATTGACCTTTTTTTTGGCAGATGCCTGCCGGGGTTCTTCCATACATGGATGTAAAAGCAACAAGCAATGGCTTTTCACAAGCCCTCCAAAAATTGACCCTTTTTATTGGCAGATGCCTGCCGGAGTTCTTCCATACATGGATGTAAAAGCAACAAGCAATGGCTTTTCACAAGCCCTCCAAAAATTGACCCTTTTTATTGGCAGATGCCTGCCGGGGTTCTTCCATACATGGATGTAAAAGCAACAAGCAATGGCTTTTCACAAGCCCTGCAAAAATTGACGCTTTTTTTGGCAGATGCCTGCCGGGGTTCTTCCATAGATGGATGTAAAAGCAACAAGCAATGACTTTTCACAAGCCCTCCAAAAATTGACCCTTTTTTTTGGCAGATGCCTGCCGGGGTTCTTCCATACATGGATGTAAAAGCAACAAGCAATGGCTTTTCACAAGCCCTCCAAAAATTGACGCTTTTTTTGGCAGATGCCTGCCGGGGTTCTTCCATAGATGGATGTAAAAGCAACAAGCAATGACTTTTCACAAGCCCTCCAAAAATTGACCCTTTTTTTTGGCAGATGCCTGCCGGGGTTCTTCCATACATGGATGTAAAAGCAACAAGCAATGGCTTTTCACAAACCCTCCAAAAATTGACGCTTTTTTTGGCAGATGCCTGCCGGGGTTCTTCCATACATGGATGTAAAAGCAACAAGCAATGGCTTTTGACAAGCCCTCCAAAAATTGACCCTTTTTATTGGCAGATGCCTGCCGGGGTTCTTCCATACATGGATGTAAAAGCAACAAGCAATGACTTTTCACAAGCCCTCCAAAAATTGACGCTTTTTTTGGCAGATGCCTGCCGGGGTTCTTCCATAGATGGATGTAAAAGCAACAAGCAATGACTTTTCACAAGCCCTCCAAAAATTGACCCTTTTTTTTGGCAGATGCCTGCCGGGGTCCTTCCATACATGGATGTAAAAGCAACAAGCAATGACTTTTCACAAGCCCTCCAAAAATTGACCCTTTTTTTTGGCAGATGCCTGCCGGGGTCCTTCCATACATGGATGTAAAAGCAACAAGCAATGGCTTTTCACAAGCCCTCCAAAAATTTACCCTTTTTATTGGCAGATGCCTGCCGGGGTTCTTCCATACATGGATGTAAAAGCAACAAGCAATGGCTTTTGACAAGCCCTCCAAAAATTGACCCTTTTTATTGGCAGATGCCTGCCGGGGTTCTTCCATACATGGATGTAAAAGCAACAAGCAATGGCTTTTCACAAGCCCTCCAAAAATTGACCCTTTTTATTGGCAGATGCCTGCCGGGGTTCTTCCATACATGGATGTAAAAGCAACAAGCAATGGCTTTTCACAAGCCTTCCAAAAATTGACCCTTTTTTGGCAGATGCCTGCCGGGGTTCTTCCATAGATGGATGTAAACGCAACAAGCAATGGCTTTTCACAAGCCCTCCAAAAATTGACCCTTTTTATTGGCAGATGCCTGCCGGGGTTCTTCCATATATGGATTTAAAAGCAACAAGCAATGGCTTTTCACAAGCCCTCCAAAAATTGACCCTTTTTATTGGCAGATGCCTGCCGGGGTTCTTCCATACATGGATGTAAAAGCAACAAGCAATGGCTTTTCACAAGCCTTCCAAAAATTGACCCTTTTTTGGCAGATGCCTGCCGGGGTTCTTCCATAGATGGATGTAAAAGCAACAAGCAATGGCTTTTCACAAGCCCTCCAAAAATTGACCCTTTTTATTGGCAGATGCCTGCCGGGGTTCTTCCATACATGGATGTAAAAGCAACAAGCAATGGCTTTTCACAAGCCCTCCAAAAATTGACCCTTTTTATTGGCAGATGCCTGCCAGGGTTCTTCCATATATGGATTTAAAAGCAACAAGCAATGGCTTTTCACAAGCCCTCCAAAAATTGACCCTTTTTATTGGCAGATGCCTGCCGGGGTTCTTCCATACATGGATGTAAAAGCAACAAGCAATGGCTTTTCACAAGCCTTCCAAAAATTGACCCTTTTTTGGCAGATGCCTGCCGGGGTTCTTCCATAGATGGATGTAAAAGCAACAAGCAATGGCTTTTCACAAGCCCTCCAAAAATTGACCCTTTTTATTGGCAGATGCCTGCCAGGGTTCTTCCATACATGGATGTAAAAGCAACAAGCAATGGCTTTTCACAAGCCTTCCAAAAATTGACCCTTTTTTTGGCAGATGCCTGCCGGGGTTCTTCCATAGATGGATGTAAAAGCAACAAGCAATGACTTTTCACAAGCCCTCCAAAAATTGACCCTTTTTTTTGGCAGATGCCTGCCGGGGTTCTTCCATACATGGATGTAAAAGCAACAAGCAATGGCTTTTCACAAGCCCTCCAAAAATTGACGCTTTTTTTGGCAGATGCCTGCCGGGGTTCTTCCATAGATGGATGTAAAAGCAACAAGCAATGACTTTTCACAAGCCCTCCAAAAATTGACCCTTTTTTTTGGCAGATGCCTGCCGGGGTTCTTCCATACATGGATGTAAAAGCAACAAGCAATGGCTTTTCACAAGCCCTCCAAAAATTGACCCTTTTTATTAGCAGATGCCTGCCGGGGTTCTTCCATACATGGATGTAAAAGCAACAAGCAATGGCTTTTGACAAACCCTCCAAAAATTGACCCTTTTTATTGGCAGATGCCTGCCGGGGTTCTTCCATACATGGATGTAAAAGCAACAAGCAATGACTTTTCACAAGCCCTCCAAAAATTGACGCTTTTTTTTGGCAGATGCCTGCCGGGGTCCTTCCATACATGGATGTAAAAGCAACAAGCAATGACTTTTCACAAGCCCTCCAAAAATTGACCCTTTTTTTTGGCAGATGCCTGCCGGGGTCCTTCCATACATGGATGTAAAAGCAACAAGCAATGGCTTTTCACAAGCCCTCCAAAAATTTACCCTTTTTATTGGCAGATGCCTGCCGGGGTTCTTCCATACATGGATGTAAAAGCAACAAGCAATGGCTTTTGACAAGCCCTCCAAAAATTGACCCTTTTTATTGGCAGATGCCTGCCGGGGTTCTTCCATACATGGATGTAAAAGCAACAAGCAATGGCTTTTCACAAGCCCTCCAAAAATTGACCCTTTTTATTGGCAGATGCCTGCCGGGGTTCTTCCATACATGGATGTAAAAGCAACAAGCAATGGCTTTTCACAAGCCTTCCAAAAATTGACCCTTTTTTGGCAGATGCCTGCCGGGGTTCTTCCATAGATGGATGTAAACGCAACAAGCAATGGCTTTTCACAAGCCCTCCAAAAATTGACCCTTTTTATTGGCAGATGCCTGCCGGGGTTCTTCCATATATGGATTTAAAAGCAACAAGCAATGGCTTTTCACAAGCCCTCCAAAAATTGACCCTTTTTATTGGCAGATGCCTGCCGGGGTTCTTCCATACATGGATGTAAAAGCAACAAGCAATGGCTTTTCACAAGCCTTCCAAAAATTGACCCTTTTTTGGCAGATGCCTGCCGGGGTTCTTCCATAGATGGATGTAAAAGCAACAAGCAATGGCTTTTCACAAGCCCTCCAAAAATTGACCCTTTTTATTGGCAGATGCCTGCCAGGGTTCTTCCATACATGGATGTAAAAGCAACAAACAATGGCTTTTCACAAGCCTTCCAAAAATTGACCCTTTTTTTGGCAGATGCCTGCCGGGGTTCTTCCATAGATGGATGTAAAAGCAACAAGCAATGACTTTTCACAAGCCCTCCAAAAATTGACCCTTTTTTTTGGCAGATGCCTGCCGGGGTTCTTCCATACATGGATGTAAAAGCAACAAGCAATGGCTTTTCACAAGCCCTCCAAAAATTGACCCTTTTTATTAGCAGATGCCTGCCGGGGTTCTTCCATACATGGATGTAAAAGCAACAAGCAATGGCTTTTGACAAACCCTCCAAAAATTGACCCTTTTTATTGGCAGATGCCTGCCGGGGTTCTTCCATACATGGATGTAAAAGCAACAAGCAATGACTTTTCACAAGCCCTCCAAAAATTGACGCTTTTTTTGGCAGATGCCTGCCGGGGTTCTTCCATAGATGGATGTAAAAGCAACAAGCAATGACTTTTCACAAGCCCAACAAAAATTGACCCTTTTTTTTGGCAGATGCCTGCCGGGGTCCTTCCATACATGGATGTAAAAGCAACAAGCAATGGCTTTTCACAAGCCCTCCAAAAATTGACCCTTTTTATTGGCAGATGCCTGCCGGGGTTCTTCCATACATGGATGTAAAAGCAACAAGCAATGGCTTTTCACAAGCCCTGCAAAAATTGACGCTTTTTTTGGCAGATGCCTGCCGGGGTTCTTCCATAGATGGATGTAAAAGCAACAAGCAATGACTTTTCACAAGCCCTCCAAAAATTGACCCTTTTTTTTGGCAGATGCCTGCCGGGGTTCTTCCATACATGGATGTAAAAGCAACAAGCAATGGCTTTTCACAAGCCCTCCAAAAATTGACGCTTTTTTTGGCAGATGCCTGCCGGGGTTCTTCCATAGATGGATGTAAAAGCAACAAGCAATGACTTTTCACAAGCCCTCCAAAAATTGACCCTTTTTTTTGGCAGATGCCTGCCGGGGTTCTTCCATACATGGATGTAAAAGCAACAAGCAATGGCTTTTCACAAACCCTCCAAAAATTGACGCTTTTTTTGGCAGATGCCTGCCGGGGTTCTTCCATACATGGATGTAAAAGCAACAAGCAATGGCTTTTGACAAGCCCTCCAAAAATTGACCCTTTTTATTGGTAGATGCCTGCCGGGGTTCTTCCATACATGGATGTAAAAGCAACAAGCAATGACTTTTCACAAGCCCTCCAAAAATTGACGCTTTTTTTGGCAGATGCCTGCCGGGGTTCTTCCATAGATGGATGTAAAAGCAACAAGCAATGACTTTTCACAAGCCCTCCAAAAATTGACCCTTTTTTTTGGCAGATGCCTGCCGGGGTCCTTCCATACATGGATGTAAAAGCAACAAGCAATGACTTTTCACAAGCCCTCCAAAAATTGACCCTTTTTTTTGGCAGATGCCTGCCGGGGTCCTTCCATACATGGATGTAAAAGCAACAAGCAATGGCTTTTCACAAGCCCTCCAAAAATTGACCCTTTTTATTGGCAGATGCCTGCCGGGGTTCTTCCATACATGGATGTAAAAGCAACAAGCAATGGCTTTTCACAAGCCCTCCAAAAATTGACCCTTTTTATTGGCAGATGCCTGCCGGGGTTCTTCCATACATGGATGTAAAAGCAACAAGCAATGGCTTTTCACAAGCCTTCCAAAAATTGACCCTTTTTTGGCAGATGCCTGCCGGGGTTCTTCCATAGATGGATGTAAAAGCAACAAGCAATGGCTTTTCACAAGCCCTCCAAAAATTGACCCTTTTTATTGGCAGATGCCTGCCGGGGTTCTTCCATATATGGATTTAAAAGCAACAAGCAATGGCTTTTCACGAGCCCTCCAAAAATTGACCCTTTTTATTGGCAGATGCCTGCCGGGGTTCTTCCATACATGGATGTAAAAGCAACAAGCAATGGCTTTTCACAAGCCTTCCAAAAATTGACCCTTTTTTGGCAGATGCCTGCCGGGGTTCTTCCATAGATGGATGTAAAAGCAACAAGCAATGGCTTTTCACAAGCCCTCCAAAAATTGACCCTTTTTATTGGCAGATGCCTGCCAGGGTTCTTCCATACATGGATGTAAAAGCAACAAACAATGGCTTTTCACAAGCCTTCCAAAAATTGACCCTTTTTTTGGCAGATGCCTGCCGGGGTTCTTCCATAGATGGATGTAAAAGCAACAAGCAATGACTTTTCACAAGCCCTCCAAAAATTGACCCTTTTTTTTGGCAGATGCCTGCCGGGGTTCTTCCATACATGGATGTAAAAGCAACAAGCAATGGCTTTTCACAAGCCCTCCAAAAATTGACCCTTTTTATTGGCAGATGCCTGCCGGGGTTCTTCCATATATGGATTTAAAAGCAACAAGCAATGGCTTTTCACAAGCCCTCCAAAAATTGACCCTTTTTATTGGCAGATGCCTGCCGGGGTTCTTCCATACATGGATGTAAAAGCAACAAGCAATGGCTTTTCACAAGCCTTCCAAAAATTGACCCTTTTTTGGCAGATGCCTGCCGGGGTTCTTCCATAGATGGATGTAAAAGCAACAAGCAATGGCTTTTCACAAGCCCTCCAAAAATTGACCCTTTTTATTGGCAGATGCCTGCCAGGGTTCTTCCATACATGGATGTAAAAGCAACAAGCAATGGCTTTTCACAAGCCTTCCAAAAATTGACCCTTTTTTTGGCAGATGCCTGCCGGGGTTCTTCCATAGATGGATGTAAAAGCAACAAGCAATGACTTTTCACAAGCCCTCCAAAAATTGACCCTTTTTTTTGGCAGATGCCTGCCGGGGTTCTTCCATACATGGATGTAAAAGCAACAAGCAATGGCTTTTCACAAGCCATCCAAAAATTGACGCTTTTTTTGGCAGATGCCTGCCGGGGTTCTTCCATAGATGGATGTAAAAGCAACAAGCAATGACTTTTCACAAGCCCTCCAAAAATTGACCCTTTTTTTTGGCAGATGCCTGCCGGGGTTCTTCCATACATGGATGTAAAAGCAACAAGCAATGGCTTTTCACAAGCCCTCCAAAAATTGACCCTTTTTATTAGCAGATGCCTGCCGGGGTTCTTCCATACATGGATGTAAAAGCAACAAGCAATGGCTTTTGACAAACCCTCCAAAAATTGACCCTTTTTATTGGCAGATGCCTGCCGGGGTTCTTCCATACATGGATGTAAAAGCAACAAGCAATGACTTTTCACAAGCCCTCCAAAAATTGACGCTTTTTTTGGCAGATGCCTGCCGGGGTTCTTCCATAGATGGATGTAAAAGCAACAAGCAATGACTTTTCACAAGCCCTCCAAAAATTGACCCTTTTTTTTGGCAGATGCCTGCCGGGGTCCTTCCATACATGGATGTAAAAGCAACAAGCAATGGCTTTTCACAAGCCCTCCAAAAATAGACGCTTTTTTTTTCCAGATGCCTGCCGGGGTTCTTCCATAGATGGAAGTAAAAGCAACAAGCAATGGCTTTTCACAAGCCCTCCAAAAATTGACCCTTTTTTTTGGCAGATGCCTGCCGGGGTTCTTCCATACATGGATGTAAAAGCAACAAGCAATGGCTTTTCACAAGCCCTCCAAAAATTTACACTTTTTTTGGCAGATGCCTGCCGGGGTTCTTCCATAGATGGATGTAAAAGCAACAAGCAATGACTTTTCACAAGCCCTCCAAAAATTGACCCTTTTTTTTGGCAGGTGCCTGCCGGGGT
The DNA here is from genome assembly GCF_050947455.1 of Rhinoderma darwinii. NCBI lineage: Eukaryota > Metazoa > Chordata > Amphibia > Anura > Rhinodermatidae > Rhinoderma > Rhinoderma darwinii. The sequence continues at coordinate 18,202 of NW_027462805.1, forward strand.
TCTTCCATAGATGGATGTAAAAGCAACAAGCAATGACTTTTGACAAGCCCTCCAAAAATTGACCCTTTTTATTGGCAGATGCCTGCCGGGGTTCTTCCATACATGGATGTAAAAGCAACAAGCAATGGCTTTTCACAAGCCCTCCAAAAATTGACCCTTTTTATTGGCAGATGCCTGCCGGGGTTCTTCCATACATGGATGTAAAAGCAACAAGCAATGGCTTTTCACAAGCCTTCCAAAAATTGACCCTTTTTTTGGCAGATGCCTGCCGGGGTTCTTCCATAGATGGATGTAAAAGCAACAAGCAATGGCTTTTGACAAGCCCTCCAAAAATTGACCCTTTTTTTGGGCAGATGCCTGCCGGGGTTCTTCCATACATGGATGTAAAAGCAACAAGCAATGGCTTTTCACAAGCCGTCCAAAAATTTACACTTTTTTTGGCAGATGCCTGCCGGGGTTCTTCCATAGATGGATGTAAAAGCAACAAGCAATGGCTTTTCACAAGCGCTCCAAAAATTGACCCTTTTTTTTGGCAGATGCCTGCCGGGGTTCTTCCATACATGGATGTAAAAGCAACAAGCAATGGCTTTTCACAAGCCCTCCAAAAATTGACCCTTTTTATTGGCAGATGCCTGCCGGGGTTCTTCCATACATGGATGTAAAAGCAACAAGCAATGGCTTTTCACAAGCCCTCCAAAAATTGACCCTTTTTTTGGCAGATGCCTGCCGGGGTTCTTCCATACATGGATGTAAAAGCAACAAGCAATGGCTTTTCACAAGCCTTCCAAAAATTGACCCTTTTTTTGGCAGATGCCTGCCGGGGTTCTTCCATAGATGGATGTAAAAGCAACAAGCAATGACTTTTCACAAGCCCTCCAAAAATTGACCCTTTTTTTGGCAGATGCCTGCCGGGGTTCTTCCATAGATGGATGTAAAAGCAACAAGCAATGGCTTTTCACAAGCCCTCCAAAAATTGACCCTTTTTTTTGGCAGATGCCTGCCGGGGTTCTTCCATACATGGATGTAAAAGCAACAAGCAATGGCTTTTCACAAGCCCTCCAAAAATTGACCCTTTTTATTGGCAGATGCCTGCCGGGGTTCTTCCATAGATGGATGTAAAAGCAACAAGCAATGGCTTTTCACAAGCCCTCCAAAAATTGACCCTTTTTTTTGGCAGATGCCTGCCGGGGTTCTTCCATACATGGATGTAAAAGCAACAAGCAATGGCTTTTCACAAGCCCTCCAAAAATTGACCCTTTTTATTGGCAGATGCCTGCCGGGGTTCTTCCATACATGGATGTAAAAGCAACAAGCAATGGCTTTTCACAAGCCCTCCAAAAATTGACCCTTTTTTTGGCAGATGCCTGCCGGGGTTCTTCCATACATGGATGTAAAAGCAACAAGCAATGGCTTTTCACAAGCCTTCCAAAAATTGACCCTTTTTTTGGCAGATGCCTGCCGGGGTTCTTCCATAGATGGATGTAAAAGCAACAAGCAATGACTTTTCACAAGCCCTCCAAAAATTGACCCTTTTTTTGGCAGATGCCTGCCGGGGTTCTTCCATAGATGGATGTAAAAGCAACAAGCAATGGCTTTTCACAAGCCCTCCAAAAATTGACCCTTTTTTTTGGCAGATGCCTGCCGGGGTTCTTCCATAGATGGATGTAAAAGCAACAAGCAATGACTTTTCACAAGCCCTCCAAAAATTGACGCTTTTTTTGGCAGATGCCTGCCGGGGTTCTTCCATACATGGATGTAAAAGCAACAAGCAATGGCTTTTGACAAGCCCTCCAAAAATTGACCCTTTTTATTGGCAGATGCCTGCCGGGGTTCTTCCATACATGGATGTAAAAGCAACAAGCAATGGCTTTTCACAAGCCCTCCAAAAATTGACCCTTTTTATTGGCAGATGCCTGCCGGGGTTCTTCCATACATGGATGTAAAAGCAACAAGCAATGGCTTTTCACAAGCCTTCCAAAAATTGACCCTTTTTTGGCAGATGCCTGCCGGGGTTCTTCCATAGATGGATGTAAAAGCAACAAGCAATGGCTTTTCACAAGCCCTCCAAAAATTGACCCTTTTTATTGGCAGATGCCTGCCGGGGTTCTTCCATATATGGATTTAAAAGCAACAAGCAATGGCTTTTCACGAGCCCTCCAAAAATTGACCCTTTTTATTGGCAGATGCCTGCCGGGGTTCTTCCATACATGGATGTAAAAGCAACAAGCAATGGCTTTTCACAAGCCTTCCAAAAATTGACCCTTTTTTGGCAGATGCCTGCCGGGGTTCTTCCATACATGGATGTAAAAGCAACAAGCAATGACTTTTCACAAGCCCTCCAAAAATTGACCCTTTTTTTTGGCAGATGCCTGCCGGGGTTCTTCCATACATGGATGTAAAAGCAACAAGCAATGGCTTTTCACAAGCCCTCCAAAAATTGACCCTTTTTATTGGCAGATGCCTGCCGGGGTTCTTCCATATATGGATTTAAAAGCAACAAGCAATGGCTTTTCACAAGCCCTCCAAAAATTGACCCTTTTTATTGGCAGATGCCTGCCGGGGTTCTTCCATACATGGATGTAAAAGCAACAAGCAATGGCTTTTCACAAGCCTTCCAAAAATTGACCCTTTTTTGGCAGATGCCTGCCGGGGTTCTTCCATAGATGGATGTAAAAGCAACAAGCAATGGCTTTTCACAAGCCCTCCAAAAATTGACCCTTTTTATTGGCAGATGCCTGCCAGGGTTCTTCCATACATGGATGTAAAAGCAACAAGCAATGGCTTTTCACAAGCCTTCCAAAAATTGACCCTTTTTTTGGCAGATGCCTGCCGGGGTTCTTCCATAGATGGATGTAAAAGCAACAAGCAATGACTTTTCACAAGCCCTCCAAAAATTGACCCTTTTTTTTGGCAGATGCCTGCCGGGGTTCTTCCATACATGGATGTAAAAGCAACAAGCAATGGCTTTTCACAAGCCATCCAAAAATTGACGCTTTTTTTGGCAGATGCCTGCCGGGGTTCTTCCATAGATGGATGTAAAAGCAACAAGCAATGACTTTTCACAAGCCCTCCAAAAATTGACCCTTTTTTTTGGCAGATGCCTGCCGGGGTTCTTCCATACATGGATGTAAAAGCAACAAGCAATGGCTTTTCACAAGCCCTCCAAAAATTGACCCTTTTTATTAGCAGATGCCTGCCGGGGTTCTTCCATACATGGATGTAAAAGCAACAAGCAATGGCTTTTGACAAACCCTCCAAAAATTGACCCTTTTTATTGGCAGATGCCTGCCGGGGTTCTTCCATACATGGATGTAAAAGCAACAAGCAATGACTTTTCACAAGCCCTCCAAAAATTGACGCTTTTTTTGGCAGATGCCTGCCGGGGTTCTTCCATAGATGGATGTAAAAGCAACAAGCAATGACTTTTCACAAGCCCTCCAAAAATTGACCCTTTTTTTTGGCAGATGCCTGCCGGGGTCCTTCCATACATGGATGTAAAAGCAACAAGCAATGGCTTTTCACAAGCCCTCCAAAAATAGACGCTTTTTTTTTCCAGATGCCTGCCGGGGTTCTTCCATAGATGGAAGTAAAAGCAACAAGCAATGGCTTTTCACAAGCCCTCCAAAAATTGACCCTTTTTTTTGGCAGATGCCTGCCGGGGTTCTTCCATACATGGATGTAAAAGCAACAAGCAATGGCTTTTCACAAGCCCTCCAAAAATTTACACTTTTTTTGGCAGATGCCTGCCGGGGTTCTTCCATAGATGGATGTAAAAGCAACAAGCAATGACTTTTCACAAGCCCTCCAAAAATTGACCCTTTTTTTTGGCAGGTGCCTGCCGGGGTTCTTCCATAGATGGATGTAAAAGCAACAAGCAATGACTTTTGACAAGCCCTCCAAAAATTGACCCTTTTTATTGGCAGATGCCTGCCGGGGTTCTTCCATACATGGATGTAAAAGCAACAAGCAATGGCTTTTCACAAGCCCTCCAAAAATTGACCCTTTTTATTGGCAGATGCCTGCCGGGGTTCTTCCATACATGGATGTAAAAGCAACAAGCAATGGCTTTTCACAAGCCTTCCAAAAATTGACCCTTTTTTTGGCAGATGCCTGCCGGGGTTCTTCCATAGATGGATGTAAAAGCAACAAGCAATGGCTTTTGACAAGCCCTCCAAAAATTGACCCTTTTTTTGGGCAGATGCCTGCCGGGGTTCTTCCATACATGGATGTAAAAGCAACAAGCAATGGCTTTTCACAAGCCGTCCAAAAATTTACACTTTTTTTGGCAGATGCCTGCCGGGGTTCTTCCATAGATGGATGTAAAAGCAACAAGCAATGGCTTTTCACAAGCGCTCCAAAAATTGACCCTTTTTTTTGGCAGATGCCTGCCGGGGTTCTTCCATACATGGATGTAAAAGCAACAAGCAATGGCTTTTCACAAGCCCTCCAAAAATTGACCCTTTTTATTGGCAGATGCCTGCCGGGGTTCTTCCATACATGGATGTAAAAGCAACAAGCAATGGCTTTTCACAAGCCCTCCAAAAATTGACCCTTTTTTTGGCAGATGCCTGCCGGGGTTCTTCCATACATGGATGTAAAAGCAACAAGCAATGGCTTTTCACAAGCCTTCCAAAAATTGACCCTTTTTTTGGCAGATGCCTGCCGGGGTTCTTCCATAGATGGATGTAAAAGCAACAAGCAATGACTTTTCACAAGCCCTCCAAAAATTGACCCTTTTTTTGGCAGATGCCTGCCGGGGTTCTTCCATAGATGGATGTAAAAGCAACAAGCAATGGCTTTTCACAAGCCCTCCAAAAATTGACCCTTTTTTTTGGCAGATGCCTGCCGGGGTTCTTCCATACATGGATGTAAAAGCAACAAGCAATGGCTTTTCACAAGCCCTCCAAAAATTGACCCTTTTTATTGGCAGATGCCTGCCGGGGTTCTTCCATAGATGGATGTAAAAGCAACAAGCAATGGCTTTTCACAAGCCCTCCAAAAATTGACCCTTTTTTTTGGCAGATGCCTGCCGGGGTTCTTCCATACATGGATGTAAAAGCAACAAGCAATGGCTTTTCACAAGCCCTCCAAAAATTGACCCTTTTTATTGGCAGATGCCTGCCGGGGTTCTTCCATACATGGATGTAAAAGCAACAAGCAATGGCTTTTCACAAGCCCTCCAAAAATTGACCCTTTTTTTGGCAGATGCCTGCCGGGGTTCTTCCATACATGGATGTAAAAGCAACAAGCAATGGCTTTTCACAAGCCTTCCAAAAATTGACCCTTTTTTTGGCAGATGCCTGCCGGGGTTCTTCCATAGATGGATGTAAAAGCAACAAGCAATGACTTTTCACAAGCCCTCCAAAAATTGACCCTTTTTTTGGCAGATGCCTGCCGGGGTTCTTCCATAGATGGATGTAAAAGCAACAAGCAATGGCTTTTCACAAGCCCTCCAAAAATTGACCCTTTTTTTTGGCAGATGCCTGCCGGGGTTCTTCCATAGATGGATGTAAAAGCAACAAGCAATGACTTTTCACAAGCCCTCCAAAAATTGACGCTTTTTTTGGCAGATGCCTGCCGGGGTTCTTCCATACATGGATGTAAAAGCAACAAGCAATGGCTTTTGACAAGCCCTCCAAAAATTGACCCTTTTTATTGGCAGATGCCTGCCGGGGTTCTTCCATAGATGGATTTAAAAGCAACAAGCAATGGCTTTTCACAAGCCCTCCAAAAATTGACCCTTTTTATTGGCAGATGCCTGCCGGGGTTCTTCCATACATGGATGTAAAAGCAACAAGCAATGGCTTTTCACAAGCCCTCCAAAAATTGACCCTTTTTATTGGCAGATGCCTGCCGGGGTTCTTCCATACATGGATGTAAAAGCAACAAACAATGGCTTTTGACAAGCCCTCCAAAAATTGACCCTTTTTATTGGCAGATGCCTGCCGGGGTTCTTCCATACATGGATGTAAAAGCAACAAGCAATGACTTTTCACAAGCCGTCCAAAAATTGACCCTTTTTTTTGGCAGATGCCTGCCGGGGTTCTTCCATACATGGATGTAAAAGCAACAAGCAATGGCTTTTCACAAACCCTCCAAAAATTGACGCTTTTTTTGGCAGATGCCTGCCGGGGTTCTTCCATACATGGATGTAAAAGCAACAAGCAATGACTTTTCACAAGCCCTCCAAAAATTGACCCTTTTTTTTTGGCAGATGCCTGCCGGGGTTCTTCCATACATGGATGTAAAAGCAACAAGCAATGGCTTTTCACAAACCCTCCAAAAATTTACGCTTTTTTTGGCAGATGCCTGCCGGGGTTCTTCCATACATGGATGTAAAAGCAACAAGCAATGGTTTTTGACAAGCCCTCCAAAAATTGACGCTTTTTTTGGCAGATGCCTGCCGGGGTTCTTCCATAGATGGATGTAAAAGCAACAAGCAATGGCTTTTCACAAGCCCTCCAAAAATTGACGCTATTTTTGGCAGATGCCTGCCGGGGTTCTTCCATAGATGGATGTAAAAGCAACAAGCAATGGCTTTTCACAAGCCCTCCAAAAATTGACCCTTTTTTTTGGCAGATGCCTGCCGGGGTTCTTCCATACATGGATGTAAAAGCAACAAGCAATGGCTTTTCACAACCCCTTCAAAAATTTACGCTTTTTTTGGCAGATGCCTGCCGGGGTTCTTCCATAGATGGATGTAAAAGCAACAAGCAATGGCTTTTGACAAGCCTTCCAAAAATTGACCCTTTTTATTGGCAGATGCCTGCCGGGGTTCTTCCATACATGGATGTAAAAGCAACAAGCAATGACTTTTCACAAGCCCTCCAAAAATTGACCCTTTTTATTGGCAGATGCCTGCCGGGGTTCTTCCATAGATGGATGTAAAAGCAACAAGCAATGACTTTTCACAAGCCCTCCAAAAATTGACGCTTTTTTTGGCAGATGCCTGCCGGGGTTCTTCCATACATGGATGTAAAAGCAACAAGCAATGGCTTTTGACAAGCCCTCCAAAAATTGACCCTTTTTATTGGCAGATGCCTGCCGGGGTTCTTCCATATATGGATTTAAAAGCAACAAGCAATGGCTTTTCACAAGCCCTCCAAAAATTGACCCTTTTTATTGGCAGATGCCTGCCGGGGTTCTTCCATACATGGATGTAAAAGCAACAAGCAATGGCTTTTCACAAGCCCTCCAAAAATTGACCCTTTTTATTGGCAGATGCCTGCCGGGGTTCTTCCATACATGGATGTAAAAGCAACAAGCAATGGCTTTTCACAAGCCTTCCAAAAATTGACCCTTTTTTGGCAGATGCCTGCCGGGGTTCTTCCATAGATGGATGTAAAAGCAACAAGCAATGGCTTTTCAGAAGCCCTCCAAAAATGTACGCTTTTTATTGGCAGATGCCTGCCGGGGTTCTTCCATACATGGATGTAAAAGCAACAAGCAATGACTTTTCACAAGCCCTCCAAAAATTGACCCTTTTTTTTGGCAGATGCCTGCCGGGGTTCTTCCATACATGGATGTAAAAGCAACAAGCAATGGCTTTTCACAAGCCCTCCAAAAATTGACGCTTTTTTTTGGCAGATGTCTGCCGGGGTTCTTCCATAGATGGATGTAAAAGCAACAAGCAATGACTTTTCACAAGCCCTCCAAAAATTGACCCTTTTTTTTGGCAGATGCCTGCCGGGGTTCTTCCATACATGGATGTAAAAGCAACAAGCAATGGCTTTTCACAAGCCCTCCAAAAATTTACGCTTTTTTTGGCAGGTGCCTGCCGGGGTTCTTCCATAGATGGATGTAAAAGCAACAAGCAATGACTTTTCACAAGCCCTCCAAAAATTGACCCTTTTTCTTGGCAGATGCCTGCCGGGGTTCTTCCATACATGGATGTAAAAGCAACAAGCAATGGCTTTTGACAAGCCCTCCAAAAATTGACCCTTTTTATTGGCAGATGCCTGCCGGGGTTCTTCCATACATGGATGTAAAAGCAACAAGCAATGGCTTTTCACAAGCCCTCCGAAAATTGACCCTTTTTATTGGCAGATGCCTGCCGGGGTTCTTCCATACATGGATGTAAAAGCAACAAGGAATGGCTTTTCACAAGCCCTCCAAAAATTTACACTATTTTTGGCAGATGCCTGCCGGGGTTCTTCCATAGATGGATGTAAAAGCAACAACCAATGGCTTTTCACAAGCCCTCCAAAAATTGACCCTTTTTTTTGGCAGATGCCTGCCGGGGTTCTTCCATACATGGATGTAAAAGCAACAAGCAATGGCTTTTCACAAGCCCTCCAAAAATTGACGCTATTTTTGGCAGATGCCTGCCGGGGTTCTTCCATAGATGGATGTAAAAGCAACAACCAATGGCTTTTCACAAGCCCTCCAAAAATTGACCCTTTTTTTTGGCAGATGCCTGCCGGGGTTCTTCCATAGATGGATGTAAAAGCAACAAGCAATGGCTTTTCACAAGCCCTCCAAAAATTGACGCTATTTTTGGCAGATGCCTGCCGGGGTTCTTCCATACATGGATGTAAAAGCAACAAGCAATGGCTTTTCACAAGCCCTCCAAAAATTTACGCTTTTTTTGGCAGATGCCTGCCGGGGTTCTTCCATACATGGATGTAAAAGCAACAAGCAATGGCTTTTCACAAGCCCTCCAAAAATTGACGCTATTTTTGGCAGATGCCTGCCGGGGTTCTTCCATACATGGATGTAAAAGCAACAAGCAATGGCTTTTCACAAGCCCTCCAAAAATTGACGCTTTTTTTGGCAGATGCCTGCCGGGGTTCTTCCATACATGGATGTAAAAGCAACAAGCAATGACTTTTCACAAGCCCTCCAAAAATTGACCCTTTTTTTTGGCAGATGCCTGCCGGGGTTCTTCCATACATGGATGTAAAAGCAACAAGCAATGGCTTTTGACAAGCCCTCCAAAAATTGACCCATTTTATTGGCAGATGCCTGCCGGGGTTCTTCCATACATGGATGTAAAAGCAACAAGCAATGGCTTTTGACAAGCCTTCCAAAAATTGACCCTTTTTATTGGCAGATGCCTGCCGGGGTTCTTCCATACATGGATGTAAAAGCAACAAGCAATGGCTTTTGACAAGCCCTCCAAAAATTGACGCTTTTTTTGGCAGATGCCTGCCGGGGTTCTTCCATACATGGATGTAAAAGCAACAAGCAATGACTTTTCACAAGCCCTCCAAGAATTTACCCTTTTTTTTGGCAGATGCCTGCCGGGGTTCTTCCATACATGGATGTAAAAGCAACAAGCAATGGCTTTTCACAAGCCCTCCAAAAATTTACCCTTTTTTTGGCAGATGCCTGCCGGGGTTCTTCCATAGATGGATGTAAAAGCAACAAGCAATGCCTTTTCACAAGCACTCCAAAAATTGACGCTTTTTTTGGCAGATGCCTGCGGGGTTCTTCCATACATGGATGTAAAAGCAACAAGCAATGGCTTTTCACAAGCCCTCCAAAAATTGACCCTTTTTTTTGGCAGATGCCTGCCGGGGTTCTTCCATAGATGGATGTAAAAGCAACAAGCAATGGCTTTTCACAAGCCCTCCAAAAATTGACCCATTTTATTGGCAGATGCCTGCCGGGGTTCTTCCATACATGGATGTAAAAGCAACAAGCAATGGCTTTTGACAAGCCTTCCAAAAATTGACCCTTTTTATTGGCAGATGCCTGCCGGGGTTCTTCCATACATGGATGTAAAAGCAACAAGCAATGGCTTTTCACAAGCCCTCCAAAAATTGACGCTTTTTTTGGCAGATGCCTGCCGGGGTTCTTCCATACATGGATGTAAAAGCAACAAGCAATG